>NC_041390.1:38287758-38318459 GCF_002162155.2 Triticum dicoccoides | reverse complement strand
CAACAAGGTCTTGAACCTTGGTACAAGCTACAAAAACATGTATTATATCCTATCCTTGGGGTAAATGGCGATTGAATGTATCCTGTCAATGGGATAGCGAAAACACACACACAATACGAAGCCGGTCAGCTTCAGAATAGATATGGGGTGGCAAATGGTGTTTGCATCATCCACTCGGTTGGAACCTCTGGTGAGCTTTGAGCAGAGTCATACCAGCTGACTGAGGCCGCTTCATCGTCCGTGCTCTCGCCTACTGTCCAAGAATCGCAAATTCCAGCATACGGGGCACACGACAGGAAGCTGAAATTTAGCATTGCTGTCTGGCTCTGCAAGTCAGTTGGCAGTGGTTCGATGATGGGCACCGACAAGTCAAATTGATCAGAATTGTGAAAAAGGGGTGTGACTGAACCACCATGGAGGACGGTGCCGTAGTTGCTCACCATGGAACCGGCATGGTCGGGCATGCAGAAGCTGTAGTTGACCACTGGTTCAGGGACAGGCATCAACAAGTCACCCAGAAAGACTTGATCAGAATTCTCATTGGCCATGGAGAAGCTGCAATTGACATCTGATTCAGGTAAAGGCATCAAGAAGTCACCCAAGACTTGATCAGGCGTGAGGCCGGACATGAGATCATCAAGAAGCTGGTCCACTGAGACGCCATCCGAGCAGTTGTTCAAGTCTGGCTGTGGCTCGACGGCCGACAGCAGAATTGGTGCAGCAGGAGGAACAAGCAGCCGCCGCTTCACAGTCTTCACCGGAGCTGAGTCGTCTCCGGCCTTCCTCTTCCTCCCCCTCCTGTATGCCGGCGACGTCGGGACGGACGCAGATCGGGGCTTGCGCGGGCTCTGGTAGACCTTGCAAAGAACTGGAACCGTCTCACCTTTCTCATCATCTCCTTGACGATCATGAGCCACACGGAACTCGACCATGAGCCACACGGCCTCCACGGATCCGTCGGAATGGATGGGCTTGTACCTGAAACTCTGCTTGTACCCGACGACGCGTCCCTCGCCGTCGAGAACGGCCGCCCTCCCCTTCTCGGCGTGCCACGTGCCCTCGCCGCCGCCGACGGCGCGGGACCTGCGCTTGTCGTGCCCGGACAGGGCCTTGGCGGAGCAGAAGAAGTACCAGCACCGCCGCTCGGCCCCGGTCTTGGGCGCCAGCGGGACCGCGGGCAGGAGGCCCGAGACGAGGGCGGCCGGATCTGCGCCGTACGCGTCGGCGGTGTGCAGGAACCTGGCGGCGGCCTCAGGGAGGGGCTCGCCCGCGATCATGGGGCGGAGGTAGAAGGAGATGAGGTCGGCGTCGGAGGGGCTGAACCTGCAGCCCATGGGGAGGATGGAGGAGGAGGCCATGGGACATCGAGATGGCGGCCGGCGGGGAGCTGGCTAGGGTTCGGTGGATCTGGGAGGCGCCGGCGGCGGGTTTGGGATGGGAGGATCGAAGACGCGCGCGCGCTCTGCCGCCTTTTGTAGTGCTGGAAATCTTGAATCTTGAGGGATGGCGCGTATGGAGAAGAGGACGCGGGTTTGGGTTTGGGCTGATGGGAGGGGGGCAAGACGCGTTCCGTGGGCTCTTTCCATAAAAGAAAACCAGTGATTTCCTTTCGCCGGTCCGAACTACACACTGAAGATTTGCAAAGATACTTTCTAAAAAAAAGACACTGCTACGTGTTGGCCAGCGGATCATTTTAAAAGATCCGTCGCCTCACGAGCTGTCGATATATGATGGATTGAGTGGCCGAGCGTCATCTTCGATCATTGAACACATGTCGTATTTGTATGAAATTTCTGCAATACAGGTTATGTTGCAGAAAATTTTGTAACATAGGTCAAGTTGCAGATTTTTTGCAACAAGGTCTTGTTACAGTTTTTTTTTTGCAACAGAGGTCTTATTGCAATTTAATTTTTTTGTAATAAAGATTTTGTTGCAATTAATTTATTTTGCAATAAGGTCTCGCTGCAACTTAATTTTTTGCAACCAAGGTATTGTTATAATTTTTTTTGCAACAAAGACTTTGCTGCAGAAACGCATTATAGGGAGCAACAAGCAGCGGCCACGTGGGAGACAAAGACACGCGTCGCACGGATGACAGATGCATGCTCGCATGCGATCCACCGAATGAAGCCAAGCATTTTTCAAAAAAAAAAACTGCAAGGATGATGATAACGGGATCTCCTCGTTCAGCGCCCTAAGCACCAGAACAGGTTTGCTGGCGCCCGTGCGCCCTGCTCGTGGGCCGGCCCAAGAAAAAGGCAATCTCTCCCTAGTCGCTTGATCACATTCCTTTTTGTAGGTCGGATCGTGTTTGACCAGTCACGGACCGGTCAACCATTAGATTTTATGAAAATATGAACTTCTTCTAAGAGAATAGCAAGAAAATCAAAAAGTTTTGCAGATTTCAATTTGTTTCACAAACTTCAGAAATTTCATGAATTTGGAAAAAAAATCATCAAATTTGAAAAGGTTAATCTATTTTGAAAGAAATAATTGTTTTGAAAAAGGTTTGTCGATTTTGAAAATGTTCCTAAAATTTGAAAAGAAATCATTCAATCTGAAAAAATTTTATTGATTTGAAAATAGGTTAATAAAATTTAAAAAAAATCAAGAATTTTGAAAAAAAAGAAAAGGAGTAAAGAAAAAGGAAAAAGGAAAAATATAAAAAATATTGAAGAAAATAAACAGGAAAAGGAAATAAAAAATAAACAAAAAGTGGTCTAAAAAACAGTGGCTTTCTATGAACCAGAAACTGCCCAGGGGCCGAAAAAAACAGGGGCTTTCCGTGAGCTATAAATCGTAAAAAAGAAGAAAGAAGTTTCAAGAGCCAAGTTATCCGAGTGGTTACCTCGAGTTATACTCGAGGATGGCCTGTGCATTCGTTTGCTAAATGTGCAGTAAGACGCTGAATAGGAAATGCCAATGATGACACGGAGTCTGGTGTTTGGTGTGTATGTTTATTTATGACAGATGTTCGGAAAGAAAACGTTTTGGGTTTGAGATGGGAGGGATGGCCGGGTGGAAGACGTCTTCCCCTGGGCTTGGGACTGAATCTTGAGGGAGTGCGTATCTATCGCATTTTGCAAGAACGGTCGACCAAACGCACATGTCTCAACACCCACAACGCACTTGGGCCGGCCCATTTAACCCATTCCTTCGTCCTGGTTTCAGGAACCTTCTAGCAGGTTCCTGAACTAACTTTTGCTTCTTTTATTTTTTATTTTTCTTTTTATCTTTTCTGTTTCTTTCTCTCTCTCTTTTCTTGTCCGAAAATTGTCAATTTCTAAATCATCTAAAAAATTCAGAATTTTAAAAGTCTTTTTTCTTCAAAAAAATGCTTGGAATGTCGACAAAAAGTGTGTTATGTAAAAATCTTTGGAATTTTTTTTAAAACTTTTTCAAAAGAGTTCATATCTTCGAAATTTGTACAAAAATAACAAAAAAGATCAAATTTCAAAATAATTTCGTGCTTTATAAAACCTTTTGGAGTTTCAAGTTTTTTTTCACTTTTTACAAAAAAAGATCAAATTTACAATATTTTGTTGAAAAAATGTTCTCACTCAAAGAAAATACTGAATTTTCAAGAAAAGTAACTCCCACTAAAATTGTTACTTTTTTTTTAAAAAACATCATGTTTTTCAAAAAATGTCCCACTTTTCAATTTTTGTTTTCAGAGAATGTTCATGTTTTCAATTTTTTATTCGGAATTTCAAAAATTGTTCAATTATTCAATTTCTGTTCAGTTTTTCTAAATTTGATCATAGATTTAAAAAGTGGTCTCATTTAAAAAATGAGTTTTTGAAAATTCGTTCATGAATTTTAAAAGTGGTCTCGTTTCAAGAAATATTCATTTCTAAAAAGATTTGTTTGTTTAAAAAAATGATCTATTGTTGCTGTTGTTCTTAAGTCTTCGCGCTGCTATGTAGACACGAATCCTCGGTGGTCCCTTGGTTAGCACCGCGGACTCATGAATTCGGCGTCTTGTGTTTGATTCCTAGCGAGTGCTCAATTTTTGTTGCATATTTTTGCACTACAGTACCCGTACAAATTGTTAGGCCGGCCCAGTCAATCGCTGCACTTATATAGTATAACAAAGTAAAATATTGTGCGCATCACATAGAGGCCAAAAGTTAAGTATTTAACAAATATATTTATATACATAAAATACACACACGCACAGTACTACTCGAATCTGTTTTATGCCGAGTGCCATAAATACTCGACAAAAGCCCCACAACACTTGACAAACGGGCGCCGAGCACTCTAAATTTTTGGGAAAGAAGGGGCAGAAACGGTGAGAAAGAAAGGAAATTGATGTTTTTCAAAAAGAAAAATGGTGAGTGTTATATGTCGGGTACTCAGCAAATATTTTCAACATCTGGAAAAGACAATAAATTCTTTGCCGAGTGTTCAACATGAGATGCTCTGGCAAACTCGCCTCATTGTAACAGCGCCATCACTTGTGCCAGCAAGGGACACGTGGCACCGGCTTTACTGAGTGCTCGCCGCAACCTTTGTCGAGTGCTCTGTTCGGTTGACTCAGCAAAGACCCGTGCATTGTTTTTTTCGTCACACAGGGCAAATAACAATACACTTGGCATACAAATCCTTTCCGGTAGCGACATGTGAAATCTTATTTGTGTATTAATGTCAGATTTTTTTAGGGCCTCAAATGCTTTTAAGTGCTTTCACAACCTAAATTTTACTACCTTCGTATGAGTTTATTAGTCCTCATCGTATTTTCGGTCATAATTTGACCATATGTTTGACTAGCAAGATGTTAATTCATGTCAAAAAAAATGTATTGTCCGATTCGTATTTGAATGTAGTTTCCAATGATTTCATTTTTCTATGCATAATTTATATTTTATTTGTTAAATTTATGATCCAAAATGCGAGGTGGCCTAATGAATCAGGACGGAGGTAGTACTCCCTCCATAAGGAAATAATAGTGATCTAAATACTCTTATATTTCTTTTCAGAGAGTATTTGATATTGTATAACTAAAGAATCTTTGTTGTACTAGCATATGTTGTACTCCGTCCGTCTCAAAATAAGTGTCTCAATTTTGTACTACTAACTTTAGTATAAAGTTATACTAATGTTAAGACACTTATTTTTGAAACGAACGAAGTATGTGTTAATACTGGAAGTTATTATAGGCAACCAAAATTGGAAGATAGAGATAGCATTAACTGGACATTGTTATATCTTTTCTAATCTGGTGTCGTGTTCTTAATAAAGATATTATTTTCCTTGTTTTATAAAAGTATACAAGAATGATAACTAGCGAACGTCTGAATTTTTGGGCCTCCCAGCGGACACCCTCAAAGCTCGAAAGAAGGACAATTTTTCTGCGAAACATGACATTTTCGGCTTTTTTTGCGCTATATGGCAATTTTCTTCTCCAATCATGGCAAATCCTACAAAGTTACCATGGCAACTTCAGTTGGTTTGGCATGACAAATTTGACGCCCGCTGAGAAAAACGCTCCCATAAAACATTCCCACAATATTGCGGTCAGTATAATCGTTATATACTATCATGGGCATGCATCATCCTACCTTCCCAATGATAAAGGTAATATTATTGTGTGATAATAAAATGAAGGGTCCAGATATATGTCTGGAACATGCATGTTGAAAGAACTGTCAAATCTTTATACGCATTTGTTACACTATCTTCGTGATATCATTCACGCCTTTCCTTTTGAACTTCACCGGGTACGATGCATATATGAGGATGCCACACAACCCATCCTCGGCCTGATTGTTGACGTCGCGTGCTATGCGGATGTAGCCATTTTCACCCCATTCAGGCCCCAATGAGTTCTTTACGATCCAGTAATCCATGCGTTTCTTCGAGTCCTGCTCATTGGTAGTGTCGTAACCCACCACTGTCATTTCGTGGTTTAGGTCTGTCCCGCATGGCCCCACGAAGACGCCTCCCCCATAGCGTCGGAAGGCCGTCGAGTTAGCATCGAGTCCACGACGACGGGTTGGGCCGCCACTGCCTGCATCAATGCCACCTCATTGGGCAGCACTTGTTTGTAGCCGTTAATGGTGACGACAGTGTTCCGGTTCTGCTTGGGCACCGAGCAGCGGCCACGCTCATGGCCAATGTACGGATACTCAGCCTCCGTTTCGATGCCCCCATGGTGGATAATGTACTTGAAGGCCCCTTCCGCGTTGCCGCCACGACATCCCTCATTCCCCTTATCGCAGTCTAGAAGTTGTTGCACAGATAATGACGTCAGGTTCCGGGTCCTGATGGAGTTGATGCCCTCCACCGCCGCTATCGCCGCGAAGGCCCAACAGCCCCCGCAGGTCCCCTGACGCTTCACGTTCGTCACTGCGGACGGACGTTGGTCGTATCCCATCATGCGCCAGTCCACGGCAGCTGGGAGGTCTTCGCGGGCAATGATGGATCCTTGCGTGAGCTGACCCTGATGCCGGCGCTTCCGGCCGTTGGACATGATGTTGGAGCAGCGACCATAAGTACGGTCTACCTCTTCATCGGTCATGTCGCCGAAGAGGTTGAGGCTTAGCTTGTAGGGAACGTCTTGTTGGTTGAACTCATGGATCATGCGTGCATTCTCCTTGAACACGTTGAAGCGCCGAGTCTTGTCGCCAATTTCGTGTTCCATGTTGTGGTTCTCGCACCAGCGCTCATACATCGCCCACAAGGACTCCTCCGACGCCAGGTCCTTATCCGTGATGTCCATGGCGCCCGCCGCCGACATAGTGGTGGTCAGCGCGATGGCCATGGGTAGCATCATCGCAAGTGCTCTTGCCATTGTGTGTAGTTGCTTCAAGTGTCTGGTAATGGTGGACCTTCTTATAATAATCTAACTCATGCTTATCTCTACCTATATCTATATCTATAACAATGGTGAGCCCTCAACATTTTTAATGCGCAATTAATATCATACCAAATATGAATGTTTGTGCTAATATCTCATAATTAATGCACAAATGATATTCTACCTTATCAACTTGCAATTAATTTCCTTTCCAATAATACACATTTACTTGTAGAGTACTAGTAAATGTGTATGTTAGTACTATTAAATGCATACACGCAATGCATGTTTTTTAAATAATTCATATCTATTATCAAAGTTCATCGGAAGTATAAAGTATCTCAAACATAACAAAAGATTTATCTGCTGCTGAATCAACACTTCCATTCGAAGACACAACAAGAATGCCCTTCTCCCCAAGCTTCTGGAATCTACCCATTTCTATTACACTAACCCCCTACCTAAGCTACAACTCACGTGGAACAAAAAGTCCCCTGAAAAGTAGTACAAAACATACCACAACAAAATGGAAAACTAGCGAATAAAGAGACGGTTGAAGAGTATACAATCAAATGATTCATTTGATTATATGTGGGGGCAACAAAATTACATCAGCCCACAAATAGTAAGAAACATGAAGAAACACAGTAAGAGAACTCGAAACATGTAGCCTCAACAGTTCAACTATGTGTGTGTGTGTGTGTGTGTGTGTATGTGTGCAAACTCAATAATGTAGACAAACTCGATAATTGCATTACACAAACACACAAATTACATGAAGCGATTGATCAGTTTACATTACATATGTGTGTGTTTGGGGGGGGGGGTACGTAAAGCAACTACAAAAATGATCAGAAATGAAAAGTAGGACTGAAAAACTAACTGAATCACTATGTGGATAACACAAATAAAACGTAGCTATAGAGAAACTCTAGAGTAAACTGATCATGATTTGCGGAGCACATCTATCATACTACAACCTCAGTAGAGGAAGCACAAGTCACAAATGCTTATACCATCATATCATTGAACTTCAAAAACTGAACCAAACCTAACATAAAAAACCTACCTCTGTGACTGAATATAAGACGTTTTTGCAACTCCAATAAAGATGGCCACATCACAAACCTGCAGGAAACAACCAATTAGAAGATGCAGAGGTAATAATGCAAATAATCACTAAAAGACTTACAAAGATACTCTCGGACTACAATTCGTTCGTAAGGTACAACATAGTAACTTTAAAATGTTGTGGAATTTAACCAAACAGAAATTACGGAGACTACTCACAAATTTATAGAAAAACAACAAAACAAATTACAGACCAACAACCACTAAAAGTTTCAAGATGTGAAATAATTAGATAAAGAACTAATAACCTTAGAAAGCTAAATCCAACTCTCCAATGAGGAGATTTTGCATACAGTACACCTAGAATTGCCCCAACATTACACATGACATGCACAAAGTGTTGGGGAATGCTATTTCAAAAAAATTCTACGATCACGCAAGATCTATCTAGGAGATGCATAGCAACGAGAGGGGAGAGTGCGTCTACGTACCCTCGTAGACCGAAAGCGGAAGCGTTTAGTAACGCGGTTGATGTAGTCGAACGTCTTCGCGATCCAACCGATCAAGTACCGAACGCACGACACCTCCGTGATCTGACGTCCCTCGTACTCTTGATCCCTCTACTTGACTAGCTCGTTAATCAAAGATGGTTAAGTTTCCTAGCCATGTACAAAGAGTTGTCATTTGATAAGCGGGATCACATCATTAGAGAATGATGTGATTGACTTGACCCATCCGTTAGCTTAGCACGCTGATCGTTACAGTTTCATTGCTACTGCTTTCTTCATAACTTATACATGTTCCTATGACTATGAGATAATGCAACTCCCGAATACCGGAGGAACACTTTGTGTGCTACCAAACATCACAACGTAACCGAGTGATTATAAAGGTGCTCTACAGGTGTCTCCGATGGTGTTTGTTAAGTTGGCATAGATCGAGATTAGGATTTGTCACTCCGATTGTCGGAGAGGTATCTCTGGGCCCTCTCGGTAATGCACATCAATATAAGCCTTCCAAGCAATGTGACTAATGAGTTACTTGCGGGATGATGCATTACGGAACGAGTAAAGAGACTTGCCGGTAATGAGATTAAACTAGGTATTGAGATACCGACGATCGAATCTCGGGCAAGTAACATACCGATGACAAAGGAAACAACGTATATCGTTATGTGATTTGACCGATAAATATCTTCATAGAATATGTGGGAGCCAATATGAACATCCAGGTTCCGCTATTGGTTATTGACCGGAGACGTGTCTCAGTCATGTCTACATAGTTCTCGAACCCGTAGGGTCCGCACGCTTAACGTTGGGTGACGATCGGTATTATGAGTTTATGTGTTTTGATGAACCGAAGGTAGTTCGGAGTCCCGGATTTGATCACGGACATGATGAGGAGTCTCGAAATGGTCGAGACGTAAAGATCGATATTTTGGAAGCCTATGTTTGGACATCGGAATGGTTCCGGATGAGTTCGGACATTTTTCAGAATACCAGGAGGTTATCGGAACCCACCCGGGAGTATATGGGCCTTATTGGGCTTTAGGGGAAAGAGAGAGGGGCTGACTAGGGCAGGCCGCTCCCCCCAAGGCCTAGTCCAAATTGGACTAGGGGGGGCTTCCTTCCTTCTCTTCTCTCCTTCCCTTCCTTCTCTCCTACTCCTACTTGGAAAGGGGGGAATCCTACTCCCGGTGGGAGTAGGACTCCCTAGGGTATGCCATAGTAGAGGGCCGAGCCTCCCCCTCCTCCACTCCTTTATATACGGGGGAGGGGGCACCCCATAGAGACATAAGTTGATCATTGATCTCTTAGCCGTGTGCGGTGCCCCCTCCACCATAATCCACCTCGGTCATATCGTAGCGGTGCTTAGGCGAAGCCCTGTTCCGGTAGCATCATCATCACCGTCATCACGCCGTCGTGCTGACGAAGCTCTCCCTCGACACTCTGCTAGATCATGAGTTCGTGGGACGTCACCGAGCCAAAGGTGTGCAGATCACGGAGGTGTCGTACCTTCGGTGCTAGGATCGGTCGATCATGAAGACGTATGACTACATCAACCGCGTTGTCATAATGCGGGTACGTGGACAACACTCTCCCCTCTCGTTGCTATGCATCACCATGATCTTGCGTGTGCGTAGGAATTTTTTTGAAATTATTACGTTCCCCAACAATATTTGCATATGCCAGGCTCGTCAAATTTAACCCGAGTATTCTGCGTGTGCAAAACTAGCTTGCACCCATTGTATGTGAACGTAGAGCTTATCACACCCGATCATCACGTGGTGTCTCGGCACGACGAACTGTAGCAACAGTGCATACTCAAGGAGAACACTTGTACCTTGAAATTTAGTGAGAGATCATCTTATAATGCTACCGCCGTACTAAGCAAAATAAGATGCATAAAGGATAAATATCACATGCAATCAATATAAGTGATATGATATGGCCATCATCATCTTGTGCCTTTGATCTCCATCTCCAAAGCACCGTCATGATCACCATTGTCACCGGTTTGACACCTTGATCTCCATCGTAGCATCGTTGTCGTCTCGCCAACTATTGCTTCTACGACTATCGCTACCGCTTAGTGATAAAGTAAAGCAATTACATGGCGATTGCATTTCATACAATAAAGCGACAACCATATGGCTCCTGCCAGTTGCCGATAACTGTTACAAAACATGATCATCTCATACAACAATTTATATAATCACGTCTTGACCATATCACATCACAACATGCCATGCAAAAACAAGTTCGACGTACTCTACTTTGTTGTTGCAAGTTTTACGTGGCTGCTACGGGCTTCTAGCAAGAACCGTTCTTACCTATGCATCATAAACCACAACGATTTTTCGTCAAGTGTGTTGTTTTAACCTTCAACAAGGACTGGGCTAGTCACACTCGATTCAACTAAAGTTGGAGAAACAGACACCCACTAGCCATATATATGCGAAGCAAGGCGGTAGAACCAGTCTCATGAATGCGGTCATGTAATGTCGGTCTGGGCTGCTTCATCCAACAATACCGCTGAATCAAAGTATGACATGCTGGTAAGCAGTATGACTATTATCACCCACAACTCTTTGTGTTCTACTCGTGTATATAACATCTACACATAGACCTGACTCGGATGCCACTGTTGGGGAATGCAGTATTTCAAAAAATTCCTACGATCACGCAAGATCTATCTAGGAGATGCATAGCAACGAGAGGGGAGAGTGTGTCTACGTACCCTCATAGACCAAAAGCGGAAGCGTTTAGTAACACGGTTGATGTAGTCGAACGTCTTCGTGATCCAACCGATCAAGTACCGAACGAACGACACCTCTGCGATCTACACACATTCAGCTCGGTGACGTCCCTCGTACTCTTGATCCAGCTGAGGCCGAGGGTGAGTTCCGCTAGCACGACGGTGTGTTGACGGTGATGATGAAGTTACAGACTTACGGCTTTGCCTAAGCACTACGACAATATGACTGAGCTGTAAAACTATGGAGGGGGGTACCACACATGGCTAAAGATCAACTTGTGTGTCTATGCGGTGCCCCCTAGCCACGTATATAAAGGAGGGAGAGGGAGAGGCAGCCGGCCCTACGGGCGCGCCAAGATGTGGAGTCCTACTAGGACTCCCTAGTCTTAGTAGGATTCCACCTCCCATACGGAGTAGGAAAGGGGGGAGGGAGAAGGAGAAGGAAAAGGGGGGCTGGCCCCCTTCTCCTAGTCCTAATCGGCCTCCTACCCTAGGGGGGGCGCACCAGCCCCTTGTGGGCTGGTGTGCTTCCCTCTTATGGCCCATAAGGCCCATAACTTCTCCTGGGGGGTTCCGGTAACCTCCCGGTACTCCGAAAAATGCCCAAACCTCTCGGAACCATTCCTATGTCCAAATGCAACCTTCCAATATATGAATCTTTACCTCTCAACCATTTCGAGACTCCTCATCATGTCTGTGATCTCATCCGGGACTCCTAACAAACTTCGGTTCATCAAATCACATAACTCATAATATAAATCGTCATCGAATGTTAAGCGTGCGGACCCTACGGGTTCGAGAACTATGTAGACATGACCGAGACACATCTTCGATCAATAACTAATAGCGGAACCAGGATGCTCATATTGGATCCTACATATTCTACGAAGATCTTTATCGGTCAAACCACATATCAACATATGTTGTTCCCTTTGTCATCGGTATGTTACTTGCCCGAGATTCGATCGTCGGTATCATCATACCTAGTTCAATGTCGTTATTGGCAAGTCTCTTTACTTGTTCCGTAATGCATCAACCCATAACTAACTCATTAGTCATATTGCTTGCAAGGCTTATAGCGATGTGCATTACCGAGAGGGCCCAGAGATACCTCTCCGAAACATGGAGTCACAAATCCTAATCTCGATCTATGCCAACTCAACAAACACCATCGGAGACACCTGTAGAGCATCTTTATAATCACCCAATTACATTGTGACGTTTGATAGCACACTAAGTGTTCCTCCGGTATTCGGGAGTTGCATAATCTCATAGTCATAGGAACATGTATAAGTCATGAAGAAAGCAATAGTAATAAACTAAACGATCATAGTGCTAAGCTAACGGGTGGGTCTTGTCCATCACATCATTCTCTAATGATGTGATCCCATTCATCAAATGACAACATATGTCTATGGCTAGAAAACTTAACCATATTTGATTAACGAGCTAGTCAAGTAGAGGCATACTAGGGACACTCTATTTTGTCTATGTATTCACACATGTACTATGTTTCCGGTTAATACAATTCTAGCATGAATAATAAACATTTATCATGATATAAGGAAATATAAATAACAACTTTATTATTGCATCTAGGGCATATTTCCTTACTAAAGCACCTACCTATCAACTTAAGGACGACAAGCCAGACGCAAAACACAAGGATGGGAACAACAAAATGGAGGGCCATAGCTCACTGATCTAGATAATACAGTAATGGATGAAGAACAACAGCAAACCACTGGGAAGAGCAAACTCCAAGTGAGCCAACCGCAACAACCTAAACTTCAAGCAAGGGGTCCTTCCAACGGATTAGTGAAGGAAATATGCCCTAGAGGCAATAATAAAGTTGTTATTTATATTTCCTTATATCATGATAAATGTTTATTATTCATGCTAGAATTGTATTAACCGGAATCTTAGTACATGTGTGAATACATAGACAAACAGAGTGTCCCTAGTATGCCTCTACTAGACTAGCTCGTTAATCAAAGATGGTTAAGTTTCCTAGCCATAGACATGTGTTGTCATTTGATGAACGTGATCACATCATTAGAGAATGATACGATGGACAAGACCCATCTGTTAGTTTAGCATAATGATTGTTTAGTTTTTCTGCTATTGCTTTCTTCATGACTTATACATGTTCCTATGACTATGAGATTGTGCAACTCGCGAATACCGGGGGAACAACTTGTGTGCTATCAAACGTCACAACGTAACTGGGTGATTATAAAGATGCTCTACAGGTGTCTCCGATGGTGTTTGTTGAGTTGGCATAGATCGAAATTAGGATTTGTCACTCTGTGTATCAAAGAGGTATCTCTGGGCCCTCTCGGTAATGCACATCACTATGAGCCTTGCAAGCAATGTGACTAATGAGTTAGTCAGGGGGTGATGCATTACGGAACGAGTAAAGATACTTGCCGGTGACGATATTGAACTCGGTATGATGACACCGACGATCGAATCTCGGGCAAGTAACATGCCGATGACAAAGGGAACAACGTATGTTGTTATGCAGTTTGACTGATACGTCTCCAATGTATCTATAATGTTTGATTATTCCATGCTATTATATTATTTGTTTTGGATGTTTAATGGGCTTTAATATGCTCTTTTATTTTTTTGGGACTAACCTATTAACCGGAGGCCCAGTGCCAGTTTCTATTTTTTTTGCCTATTTTAGAGTTTTGCAGAAAAGGAATACCAAACGGAGTCCAAATGGAATGAAACCTTCGCGATGATCTTCCTTGGACCGAAAGCAATTCAGAAGACTTGGAGTTGAAGTCTGGAACTCCATGAGGCGACCACGAGGCAGGAGGGCGTGCCCAGGGGGTAGGCGCGCCCCACCCTCGTGGGCCCCTCGTAGCTCCACCGACGTACTTCTTTTGCATATATATATATATACTCTTATACCCTAGAATCGTCGCAGAGAGCCACAAAACCACTTTTCCGCGGCGCAACCTTCTGTACCCGTGAGATCCCATTATGGGGCCTTTTTCGGCGATCTGCCGGTGGGGGATTCGATCACGGAGGGCTTCTACATCAACACCATTGCCTCTCCGATGAAACGTGAGTAGTTTACCACAGACCTTCGGGTCCATAGTTATTAACTAGATGGTTTCTTCTCTCTCTTTGATTCTCAATACAAAGTTCTCCTCAATGTTCTTGGAGATCTATTCGATGTAATACTCTTTTGTGGTGTGTTTGCCGAGATCTGGTGAATTGTGGGTTTATGAACAAGATTATCTATGAATATTATTTGGTTCTTCTCTGAATTCTTATATGCATGATTTGATATCTTTGCAAGTCTCTTCGAATTATCGGTTTAGTTTGGCCTACTAGATTGATCTTTCTTGCAATGGGAGAAGTGCTTAGCTTTGGGTTCAATCTTGCGGTGTCCTTTCCCAGTGACAGTAAGGGTAGCAAGGCACGTATTGTATTGTTGCCGTCGAGGATAAAAAGATGGGGTTTGTATCATATTGCTTGAGTTTATCCCTCTACATCATGTCATATTGCTTAATGCGTTACTCTGTTCTTATGAAATTAATACTCTAGATGCATGCTGGATAGCGGTCAATGTGTGTAGTAATACTAGTAGATGCATAATCGTTTTGATCTACTTGACACGGACGTGATGCCTATATTCATGATCATTGCCTTAGATATCTTCGTAACTATGCGCTTTTCTATCAATTGCTCGACAATAATTTGTTCACCCAACGTAATACATGCTATCTTGAGAGAAGCCACTAGTGAAACTTATGGCCCCCGGGTCTCTTTCTTATTATACTATATCTCTTTTATTTACATCGCATCTCGTTTACTATTTTGTAATCTTTACTTTCCAATCTATACAACAAAAATACCAAAAATATTTACTTTACTATCTTTATTAGATCTCACTTTTGCGAGTGACCGTGAAGGGATTGACAACCCCTTTATCATGTTGGTTGCAAGGTTCTTGATTGTTTGTGCAAGTACTAGGTGACTTGTGCATTGTCTCCTACTGGATTGATACTTTGGTTCTCAAAACTGAGGGAAATACTTACGCTACTTTGCTGCATCACCCTTTCCTCTTCAAGGGAAAACCAACGCATGCTCAAGAGGTAGCAAGGAAGATTTCTGGTGCCGTTGCCGGGGAGATCTACGCCAAGTCGAGACATACCAAGTACCCATCATAAACTCTTCTCCCTCGCATTACATTATTTGCCATTCGCCTCTCGTTTTCCTTGCCTTTTCTTCGTCCTTGATTCCCTTTTTATCCATCTCTTTCTCCATGACCGAATCTAGAGGAACTTCGGGTTTTCTCTGAGGATCAAGTATCTTGGATAACCCATCTATCCTTTCCAAGCTCATAAATAATGATGCTATGGAAAAACTTACTGGGATAGTTGAGGACGATTTCAATCTTGATGAAGATGGTCCTGGAATTTTTCGCTGTTTTCTTGATGAATCTTTGAAGGACACTTGGGATCGGCTGCTGAGGACTCGAGCCAGCTATGTGCCCAAATATCAAATTGAGGTTTACTTAAAGAGCTTTTATTTTGGCCTCCCCTCTTCTTTTAAGAACGTTCTGGATTCTATTTTTGAAAGCGGTTTTCTTGGAGGGGATGCCATCGATACTTATGAGAAGATGAAAACCATATTTGGGCATCTCAAGGAAAAGGATGTTGAATCTACCGCCATTATGAGTCTCTATCAAAACGAAATAATTAAAGAGATGAAGGCAAGTTTAGATGTAAATTTTCGCAATGTGCTTAATCTTTCTTCCACTATCAATGGCCATATGCTCTCACAAAACAGAAAGATAAATGCTATAGATAATAATTTTTCTCTTTTCTTCCCCAATACCAAAGATGGCAATACCTAGATCTATTCTTGTTTTTATGCCTAGCTAGGGGCGTTAAACGATAGCGCTTGTTGGGAGGCAACCCAATTTTATTTTTGTTCTTTGCTTTTTGTTCCTGTTTAGTAATAAATAATTCATCTAGCTTCTATTATGATTGTGTTTTTTATGTTTTAATTAGTGTTTGTGCCAAGTAAAGCCTTTAGGATCTTCTTGGGTGATTGTTGTTTGATCTTGCTGATAAAAACAGAAAGTATGCGCTCACAAAAATAATTATCATTTTTTACCAGGGAGCGATAAAATACCAATTCCAACTGCAGTAGATCAATGTAATTTTCATCATGGTCGTCCTAATTTTGCAGAATTTTTGGAGTTACAAAAGTATTCTAAATCCCCAGATTGCTACAGACTGTTCTGTTTTTGACAGATTCTGTTTTTCGTGTGTTGTTTGCTTATTTTGATGAATCTATGAGTAGTATCAGGGGGTATGAACCATAGAGAAGTTGGAATATAGTAGGTTTAACACCAATATAAATAAATAATTAGTTCATTTTAGTACCTTAAAGTGATGGTTTATTTTCTTATACTAACGGAGCTCATGAGATTTTCTGTTGAAGTTTTGTGTTGTGAAGTTTTCAAGTTTTTGGGTAAAGATTTGATGGATTTTGGAATAAGGAGTGGCAAGATCCTAAGCTTGGGGATGCCCAAGGCACCCCAAGGTAAAATTCAAGGACAACCAAAAGCCAAAGCTTGGGGATGCCCCGGAAGGCATCCCCTCTTTCGTCTTCGTCTATCGGTAACTTTACTTGAGGCTATATTTTTATTCACCACATGATATGTGTTTTGCTTGGAGCTCTTGTATGATTTGAGTCTTTGCTTTTTAGTTTGCCACAATAATCCTTGCTGTACACACCTTTTGGGAGAGACACACATGAATCGGAATTTATTAGAATACTCTATGTGCTTCACTTATATCTTTTGAGCTAGATAATTTTGCTCTAGTGCTTCACTTATATCTTTTTAGAGCACAGTGGTGGTTTTATTTTATAGAAATTATTGATATCTCATGCTTCACTTATATTATTTTGAGAGTCTTTTAGAACAACATGGTAATTTTCTTTGGCTATAAAATTAGTCCTAATATGATGGGCATCCAAGATGGGTACAATAAAAACTTTCATATAAAGTGCATTGAATACTATGAGAAGTTTGATTCCTTATGATTGTTTTGAGATATGAAGATGGTGATATTAGACTAATGCTAGTTGAGTAGTTGTGAATTTGAGAGATACTTGTGTTAAGGTTTGTGATTCCCGTAGCATGCACGTATGGTGAACCGTCATGTGATGAAGTCGGAGCATGATTTACTTTTTGATTGTCTTCCTTATGAGTGGCGGTCGGGGACGAGCGATGGTCTTTTCCTAAAAATCTATCCCCCCAGGAGCATGCGCGTAGTACTTCGTTTCGATAACTAATAGATTTCTTTATGACTAATGTTGAGTCCATGGATTATATGCACTCTCACCCTTCCACCATTGCTAGCCTCTCTAGTACCGCACAACTTTCGCCGGCACCATAAACCCACCATTTACCTTCCTCAAAACAGCCACCATACCTACCTATTATGGCATTTCCATAACCATTCCGAGATATATTGCCATGTAACTTTCCACCGTTCCATCTATTATGACACGCTTCATCATTGTCATATTGCTTTGCATGATCATGTAGTTGACATCATATTTGTGGCAAAGCCACCTTCATAATTCTTTCATACATGTCACTCTTGATTCATTGCATATCCTGGTACACCGCCAGAGGCATTCACATAGAGTCATATTTTGTTCTAAGAATTGAGTTGTAATTCTTGAGTTGCAAGTAAATAAAGTGTTATGGTCATCATTATTAAAGCATTGTCCCATGTGAGGAAAGGATGATGGAGACTATGATTCCCCCACAAGTCGGGATGAGACTCCGGATGAAAAAAAAGAAAAAAGAGGCCATAAAAAGAGAAAGGACAAAATAAATAAATAAATAAATGAGAGAAAAAGAGAGAAGGGGCAATGCTACTATCCTTTATTTTCACACTTGTGCTTCAAAGTAGCACCATGATCTTCATGATAGAGAGTCTCCTATGTTGTCACTTTCATATAGTGGGAATCTTTCATTATAGAACTTGGCTTGTATATTTCAATGATGGGCTTCCTCAAAATGCCCTAGGTCTTCGTGAGCAAGCGAGTTGGATGCACACCCACTTAGTTTCTTTTTGAGCTTTCATACATGTATAGCTCTAGTGCATCCGTTGCATGGCAATCCCTACTCACTCACATTGATATCTATTGATGGGCATCTCCATAGCCATCGATATGCCTAGTTGATGTGAGACTATCTTCTCCTTTTTGTCTTCTCCACAACCACTATTCTATTCCACCTATAGTGTTATGTCCATGGCTCACGCTCATGTATTGCGTGAAGATTGAAAAAGTTTGAGAACATCAAAAGTATGAAAAAATTGCTTGGCTTGTCATCGGGGTTGTGCATGATATAAATATTTTGTGTGATGAAGATAGAGCTTAGCCAGACATGTTATTTTGAGAAGACATGATTGCTTTATTTGTATGCTTGAAGTATTATTATTTTTATGTCAATATTAAACTTTTTTTGAATCTTTTGGATCTGAACATTCATGCCACAATAAATAAAATTACATTGATAATTATGATAGGTAGCATTCCACATCAAAAATTCTGCTTTTATCATTTACCTACTCAAGGACGAGCAGGAATTAAGCTTGTGGATGCTTGATACGTCTCCAACGTATCTATAATTTTTTATTGTTCCATGCTATTATATTATCTGTTTTGGATGTTTAATGGGCTTTAATATGCTCTTTTATATTATTTTTGGGACTAACCTATTAATCGGAGGCCCAGTGCTAGTTTCTGTTTTTTTTGCTATTTTAGAGTTTCGCAGAAAAGGAATACCAAACGGAGTCCAAACGGAATGAAACCTTCGCAATGATCTTTCTTGGACCGAAAGAAAGCAATCCAGAAGACTTGGAGTCGAAGTCTGGAACTCCACGAGGTGGCCACGAGGCAGGAGGGCGCGCCCAGGGTGGTAGGCGCGCCTCCACCCTCGTGGCCCCCTCGTAGCTCCACTGATGTACTTCTTTCGCCTATATATACTCTTATACCCTAGAAACATCGCAGAGAGCCACGAAACCACTTTTCTGCTGCCGCAACCCTCTATACCTATGAGTCGGCCTGGGCGTTCGATCTTTTTGGTTTGTTCGGTTTGGTCTTTTCGGTCTTTAAAAAATTCGGTCTTCTATAATTGAAGACCGAAATAATTTCGGTCTTTTCAGTCATTCACTATTAGGTCTTCGGTCTTTACTATTTGGTCTTCGGTCCCGACCAAACAGAACAAATTATTTATGTTACTTCCAGTATAATTATATACAAATACAAACTACATAAGAGTACAAAGGTATATGTGTGTACAAAGGTATGTGTGTATAGAGGCAACAAATGTTGTATGTAGGCGCATGTGTAGATAAGAAAAGTTCAAACAAGTAACACTGTATGCAATATGCACGGAGTACAGTACACCACATGAAAATCTTAAAATAAAATCAGCACTATATATAATCACCACTTCACCAGCAACAAGATTCATGCAGGGATACTCATTTATCTCCCTCCGTTCCAAAATAGATGACCCAACTTTGTACTAAAGTTAGTATAAAGTTGAGTCATATATTTTGAAACGGAAGGAGTATTTGACAGCAAAAAGGACAAGCAGCAAACACCATCACCGTCTTTGTCATTCAGCTCCTCATCATGTTCAGATTCCAGTATAGAAAGCATCTACAAAAAAGAGGACATTGGTCTGTCAAACAACATTAACACGAGCAAATCACAACATAAATAAATGCATATAGTATCTAGTATATATCTTTGTGTATCTCTTACCGACTACCAAAATGATATACACCATGTATATATCTAGTTTCAGGAAACAAGCACAATTGCATTACTGTGTACATAGGAATTATCTACTCCTACTAGTTGTTTTCCTCTAGTTAAACGGATGACACAAGCCCAAATCCGCACTCTGAATGATCCATTTTAATGTGTTGGTTTATCAAGGTTGAATGGACGACACAAGCCAAATTGCAGAAATAAATAGAAAACAAATAATATGTCTGCAGAACAACCCAAATGGCTACAAAATTCTATTTGTTCTCCTCTAGTTAAGCTTAGTACAGAGTTCTACTTGATCTCTCCAAATGCTAACATTCGGCATAGAGCAAGGGCATGTGTTGCCTACAAAATATCTGCTGCAGGCTTATTTTCATGGGAATCACAGATTTACAGAGAAAGATGAAGTAGCTCACCTTCAGTTGCGATTTGGAGAACCAAAATTGGCAGCAGGCGGCTAGCCAGTGAATAGTATGGAAGAAGACGGGTGCTAGTGACGAACTGCAGCTGTTGAACCGATCGTCGGGAGGTGGAGCAGTGGTGGCGGATGGCGGCGTCACAGACAGTGGAGCGACCTACAGGTGGTTGGGGATGGTGGCGCGGGGCAGGAGTCTTCAGGCCACCGCTCGGGGCGCCAATCTTCAATGGTCAGGGCCGCCACTCGGGGTGCCGGTCTTCTCCGTTCAGGGCCGCCGCTCGGAACGCTGTTCTTCACTGGTCAGGGCCGCCGCTCGGTTAGTGGGCGCCGGTCTTCATTGATCAAGGTGTGCGTCCATGGTGACAACAACGAGTGGTGGCGGCTAGGGTTCGTAGTGGGAGAGAATGGGGAACGGGAGTGAAGCGGCTCCAGGAGCTAATCATGAGGTCTCGTCCCTCGTGTGTGTATCTCGCTCCTGAATTGGGCTGCCCGGATGGGCCTTTGGTAAACTCTTGTATATGGGGTTTATAATTCGGTCGTTATGGGCTATTTGGTCTTTGAGACAGCAGGACCGAACAGACCATAATAACTTCGGTCTTTTGTTTGTGCTGACCATTTTTTTTGGTCTTTTCTAGTTCGGTCTTTTCGGGTTCGGTCTTGGTCTTTTCGGGATCGATTTTTGGTCTTCGGTTTTTATGCCAGGGGTCACCCATGAGATCCCATCTTGGGGCCTTTTCCGGCGATCAGCCGGAGGGGGAATCGATCACAGAGGGCTTCTACATCAACACCATTGCCTCTCCGATGAAGCGTGAGTAGTTTACCACAGACCTTCGGGTCCATAGTTATTAGCTAGATGGCTTCTTCTCTCTCTTTGATTCTCAATACAAAGTCCTCCTTGATGTTCTTGGAGATCTATTCGATGTAATACTCTATTCGGTGTGTTTGTCGAGATCCAATGAATTGTGGGTTTATGAACAAGATTATCTATGAATATTAGTTGGTTCTTCTCTGAATTCTTATATGCATGATTTGATATCTTTGCAAGTCTCTTCGAATTATCGGTTTAGTTTGGCCTACTAGATTGATCTTTCTTGCAATGGGAGAAGTCCTTAGCTTTGGGTTCAATCTTGTGGTGTCCTTTCCCAGTGATAGTAGGGGCAGCAACGCACATATTGTATTGTTGCCATCGAGGATAAAAAGATGGGTTTTATATCATATTTCTTGAGTTTATCCCTCTACATCATGTCATCTTGCTTAATGCGTTACTCTGTTCTTATGAACTTAATACTCTAGCTGCATGCTGGATAGCGGTCGATGTGTGGAGTAATAGTAGTAGATGCAGAATCATTTCGATCTACTTGACATGGACATGATGCCTATATTCATGATCATTGCCTTAGATATCTTCATAACTATGCGCTTTTCTATCAATTGCTTGGCAGTAATTTGTTTACCCACTGTAATATATACTATCTTTAGAGAAGCCACTAGTGAAACCTATGGCCCCCGGGTCTCTTTCTTATTATATTGCATCTCTTTTATTTACATTGCATCTCGTTTACTATTTTGCAATCTTTACTTTCCAATCTATACAACAAAAATACCAAAAATATTTACTTTACTATCTTTCTTAGATCTCACTTTTGCGAGTGACCGTGAAGGGATTGACAACCCCTTTATCATGTTGGTTGCAAGGTTCTTGATTGTTTGTGCAGGTACTAGGTGACTTGTGCGTTTTCTCCTACTGGATTGATACCTTGGTTCTCAAAACTGAGGGAAATACTTACGCTACTTTGCTGCATCACCCTTTCCTCTTCAAGGGAAAATTAACGCATGCTCAAGAGGTAGCATTGGCCGATAAAGATCTTCGTAGAATATGTAGGAACCAATACGAGCATCTAGGTTCCGCTATTGGTTATTGACCGGAGATGTGTCTCGGTCATGTCTACATAGTTCTCGAACCCGTAGGGTCCCCACGATTAATGTTCGATGACGATTTGTATTATGAGTTATGTGATTTGATGTACCGAAGTTTATTAGGAGTACCGGATGAGATCACGGACATGATGAGGAGTCTCAAAATGGTCGAGACATAAAGATTCATATATTGGAAGGTTACATTCGGACACCGAAATGGTTTGGGTCGTTTCAGAGTATCGGGGGTTACTGGAACCCCCTCCGGGAAGTTATTGGGCCTCAGGGGCCTAGTGGTAGAAGAGAGGAGGTAGGCCAAGAGGTGGCGCGCACCCCCCCTATCCCAAACTGCATTGGACTAGGGCTAGCCCCCCCCCCTTTCCTTCTCTTCTCCTACTCCTTCCCCCCTTCTCCTTGTGGAAGTAGGAAAGGGGGGGTGGGGATCCTACTTGGAGGACGATTCCCCCTGGGCGCGCCAACCCCGGCCGGCCTCCTCCTCCCTCCCCCTTTATATACGTGGGAGGGGGGCACCTCATAGACACACAAGTTGATCTTTAGCCGTGTGCGGTGCCCCCTCCATAGTTTTACACCTCAGTCATATTGTCGTAGTGCTTAGGCAAAGCCCTACGTCGGTAACTTCATCATCACCGTCAACACGCCATCGTGCTGACGAAACTCACCCTTAGCCTCAGCTGGATCAAGAGTACGAGGAACATCATTGATACGTCTCCAACGTATCTATAATTTTTGATTGCTCCATGCTATCGTATCTACGGTTTTAGACAATATTGAGCTTTATTATCCACTTTTATATTATTTTTGGGACTAACCTATTAACCGGAGGCCCAACCTAGAATTGCTATTTTTTTTGCCTATTTGAGTGTTTCGAAGAAAAGGAATATCAAACGGAGTGGAAACGGAACGAAATCAACTAGAGAAGTTATTTTTGGAAGGAAAGCTACCGGAAAAGCTTGGAGTGCACATTAGGAAAGAAGGGAGGTGCCCACGAGGGTGGGGGGCGCGCCCACCCCCCTAGGGCGCGCCCCCTACCTCGTGGCCCCCCCTTCGGTCCACCGATGTACTTCTTTCACCCATATATACCTACGTACCCTAAAACTTCCAGAACAGAGATTAGATTGGGAGTTCCGCCGCTAGAAGCCTCCATAGCCACCGAAAACCAATCTAGACCTGTTCCGGCACCCTGCCGGAGGGGGAATCCTTCTCCGGTGGCCATCTTCATCATCCCGGCGCTCTCCATGACGAGGAGGGAGTAGTTCTCCCTCGGGGCTGAGGGTATGTACCAGTAGCTATGTGTTTGATCTCTCTCTCTCTCTCTCTCTCTCTCTCTCTCTCTCGTGTTCTTGAGATGATACGATCTTGATGTATCGCGAGCTTTGCTATTATAGTTGGATCCTATGATGTTTTCTCCCCCCTCTTATCTCTTGTAATGAATTGAGTTTCCCCTTTGAAGTAATCTTATCGGATTGAGTCTTTAAAGATTTGAGAACACTTGATGTATGTCTTGCCATGGATATCTGTGGTGACAATGGGATATCACGTGATTCACTTGATGTATGTTTTGGTGGTCAACTTGCGGGTTCCGCCCATGAACCTATGCATAGGGGTTGGCACATGTTTTCGTCGTGATTCTCTGCTAGAAACTTTGGGGCACTCTTTGAGGTCCTTTGTGTTGGTGAATAGATGAATCTGAGATTGTGTGATGCATATCATATAATCATACCCACGGATACTTGAGGTTACATTGGAGTATCTAGGTGACATTAGGGTTTTGGTTGATGTGTGTGTTAAGGTGTTATTCTAGTAAGAACTCTAGGGCTGTTTGTGACACTTATAGGAATAGCCCAACGGATTGATTGGAAAGAATAACTTTGAGGTGGTTTCGTACCCTACCATAATCTCTTCGTTCGTTCTCCGCTATTAGTGACTTTGGAGTGACTCTTTGTTGCATGTTGAGGGATAGTTATGTGATCCAATTATGTTAGTATCATTGAGGGAACTTACACTAGTGAAAGTATGAACCATAGGCCTTATTTCCTAGCATTGCAATACCGTTTACGCTCACTTTTATCATTCGTTACCTTGCTGTTTTTATATTTTCAGATTACAAAAACCATTATCTACTATCCATATTGCACTTGTATCACCATCTCTTCGCCGAACTAGTGCACCTATACATTTTACCATTGTATTGGATGTGTTGGGGACACAAGAGACTCTTTGTTATTTGTTTGCAGGGTTGCTTGAGAGAGACCATCTTCATCCTACGCCTCCCACGGCTTGATAAACCTTAGGTCATCCACTTGAGGGAAATTTGCTACTGTCCTGCAAACCTCTGCACTTGGAGGCCCAACAACGTCTACAAGAAGAAGGTTGTGTAGTAGACATCAAGCTCTTTTCTGGCGCCGTTGCCAAGGAGGCGAATTTGAAGGTATATCTTTAGATCTTGCAATCGAGTCTTTTAGTTTCTTGTTTTATCACTAGTTTAGTTTATAAAAGAAAACTATAAAAAAATGGAATTGAGTTTGTCTCATACACTTCACCTTTTTAATATCTTTCGTGAGTATGATGGAAAGGATAATTGTGCTCAAGTGCTAGAAGAAGAAATCTATAAAATGTTTGGCACTAAATATTTGAATGATGAGCATGATTGCAATGTTGTTAGTACGAATTCTTTGAATATACATGATACTAATGATGATTGCACTAGTTATGATGAAAATGTCTCCTATAGACATGTCAATTTTTGTGGAGTGCATTGGGTTTGACAGTACACACCAAATAGGGAAGATAGATATTGCAAGAGGCATAAGTACTTAGAAACTGAATTGTTGCAAGAAAGCCTTGATGATTGTGCTGAAAAATTCAATATTTTTCGCGCCCCTTGTGAACTTTGCAATGAACATGGTCATTTAAATGTTCAATGCAAATTGTTTCATGACCGAATCATATCCAAAAATTGTGATAATTTGATTACCCTTGAGCATCATAAAGAGCTTAGTCTTCTTCTGGGGTATGAGGAAATGAAACGTATAACTGAGGGTATTCTAAAGTTTAATCTTGATAGAGTTCTTCATTTTGACCTAGAGGAAATTTATATGTATTGTGCGGTGAATTGCATTGAAAATCCTTATATTGCCAATTACATAAAGAAAAGAAAACAAAAAGAAGATGAAGAGAATACTAATAAAAGGGAAGAGACTTCCCAATATCCTCCTATTATTTCTTATGATGAATCAGGTAACGAGGAGGAGCCTCCTATTCAACCAATCTCATTAATAAGGAGCTCCAAAAAGAGGATTGAACCCACACATGATGTGGTGAAGAAGAAGAAAAGAAAAAGGAAGAGAGGTAAAAAGATATCTCCCCCAAATAATGCAGCTCCTATTACTATTGTGCCTCATGAAAATATAATTGTGGAAGATAATGATACTTCTTATGATCTTGAAAATCTTTTTGGCACTTGCTTGGAAGAATATGATAATTGCTATACTATTGGTGCTATCTATACTATTAATGATGACAGTGATTATGCTTATGATATGAAAAGGCCCAAGCTTGGGGATGCTATGTTTGATGAAGATGATGTTTTTGAGAATATATTTGCTGCAATTAATGTTTGTCCCAAGCTTGGGGATGCTACGCTTAATGAAGATGATATTTTTAGTCTCCCAAGTTTTAAGGGTCTTTTACGTTTGTGTCCCTAACTTGAACCCACTACTCACATTTACTCCTAATTTTGAAGTCTGCTCAAATTTGCCCCTCTGCCGTTAAGTGACCTTACAAAAATGCCCTTCCGTTCCGTTTCCGTCCGGTCAAAGGGGTTTGACCGTCTACAGGGCGTTTGTTGGACATTTTGCCCTTGCCTCCATGTGCCACTTACATGTGGGACCCAGTCAGAAAAAATAAAAAGGAAAAACTCTCCCTCTCACCCTCTCTCTCACACACTTACATGTGGGCCCCAAACAAAATAGATAAATAAAAAATCCCTCCCACCTCTCTCCCCTACCTCACGACCTCTCTGTCTCACCTCCGGCGAGCCGACAGGCCGGATTGTGCGCCGTCGGCACTAGCTCCCCACGCGCCGCAGCCCTCCCTCCTTCCATTCGCCCTCTCCCTCCCTCCCTTCTTCTCCCTCCCTCTCCCATGACTGTGCCCTGGACTGGCGGCGTGCTCCAGTGACCAAAGCCACAGTGACGATGGACGAAATCGTAACTCCGGCGACCAACTTGTTGGCGAAGAGTATAGTTCGGACGAGTGCGCTGGGGCGCGTCCAGTGGTACCAACAGAGTGTGAAGGGGTGGTCGGAATCAACCGCAGTGACAAGCTAGGCGGCAGCCGACGGCGGTGCTCGACGGACTCGAGAAGGCAGCCATGGATCCAGTGGTTTAGGGGGCTAGGCGACATCTTAGGGGCACCACGAACACGATTGAGACATTGATTTGTGGTTTAGCAGCACAGGGGCGGCGAATCAACGATGGCGCTCCGACGGCCGCAGCCAAGGAAGACGATCGATCCAGTCATGTTTGCGAGGTCCTGCTTGAGCTGCTCCTAGGAGTAGACGAAGTCGAGGTGTGTGCGTCTCCGGGATAGCTTTTCAGCCGTCTGTGAGGACAATGGCCGCGGCAATGGCGAAGGTCACGACGACGACCATCCTGGGATGCAGCTGAGGGGAGGAGAGCGAGCGGGGGAAGGGAGGGAAGGTTAGCTAGGGTTGTCCAAGGGCCTGCCGGCATCGCTAAGTAGCCCTACTCGAGCTACTACGGCGGCAGCTGTCGAACAGCGGGCGACGATGACGCGCGCTGGCGCGTGCAATCGATGAGCTGATGAAGACGACGACTGGGGGAGATGGGTGGGCCTGGTAGTATGCACATGGGCCGAAAGTGCACATTGCACTTGGGCCAAAAGGAAGCACTCTCTTTCTTCTCTTTAATTTCTGTTTTTAGGGGTAAAAATGTCCAACAAACGCCCCATAGACGGTCAAACCCCTTTGACTAAACAGAAACGGAACAGAAGGGCATTTTTGTAAGGCCACTAAATGGCAGAGGGGCAAATTTGAGCAGACTTCAAAATTAGGGGCATATCTGAGTAGGTGGTTCGACTTAGGGACAGAAATGCAAATGGCCCAAGTTTTAATATGCAAATTTATAATGATGATATCATGCCTCCTACTTATGATAATTATTGTGATGATACATATGCTATAAAAATAGTGATGATTATATTTATAAAACTTGTCATGATTATGATTACCCTTTTTCTGAACATTACTCTTTTAATGTGGAAAAAATTTATAGTATTCAAGTCTCTTATGATACTCTCACTATTCCGATTAAGAAGAAATGTGCTTATGTGGAGAGTAATAAAATTTCCATGCTTGTAGATCATGAAAAGAATGCTTTAGGTGCTGGTTATATTGTTGAATTCATTCATGATGCTACTGAAAATTATTATGAGGGAGGAACATATGCTTGTAGGAATTGCAATAATATCAAGTTTCCTCTCTATGTGCTTAAAGTTTTGAAGTTATGCTTGTTTTGTCCTCCTATCACTACTAGGGAAAAGGCTAGCAGCAGCGCAGGTTTTAGGTGTATCAGTAGCGCGGGTACTGGCGCTACTAATAAGGCGCTACAGCTAATAGTTAGTAGTAGCGTGGGAGGAACCCGCGCTACTACTAACTTTGTTAGTAGTAGCGTGTGCCACCCACGCTACTGCTATTACAGACTCATGCTACTACTAATGAAGTAGTAGTAGGGTGCCTACAATACCAGCGCTACTAGTATCCTAAATACTAGTAGGGCACTTTTTTCCCAACGCTACTAGTAGCAAATTAGGAAATAAAAAAATAAAAATAGATGCAGTATTCATGAATGGAGATCAGAGACACGTCCAGTGCAAAATAAATTTCACAGAACCATCTTAACACTTGTAGTGTTCATGGATGCATCATTCAACATATCAACTCGAAGAGATCACGAGGACACACACAACCATCATCAAAAGGTTGGTACCTTCCCTAGCGTGTCACCACCAACCTAACCAGACCACTTCTCTAGATGTATGTACAAAGCGTCGAGGTCCTCCACCTTGAGGAACTCCGGACGGTGGCGTCATCCTCCACCTCGGTGACGTCCGGACGGTGGCGTCGAGGTCCTCCAACCCGGGGACCTCCTGCGTCGCAATCACCTGGACAATAATCTGTATGACGCGGTCGCGGGGCTTCACGGTGAAGTCTGCCTCCGAGTAGTTGAAGAGCACGACTCCCATCGGGCCGCAGTAGTCCTCGTCGATCACCCTGCACCCAGTCGAGAAAGTGAAAACTTGTTAGTTAGCTCCTGCTTGCGCAGGGTTCACGGAAGGGTCCGACCACTTCCAAATACGATAATAAGATACAATAACTATGTCCAGGCTTGGCAGATTGAAAATAAATTAAAAGAGAAATGTATTCAAGATAATAACACAAAATAATTAGATTGAAAACAAAGAAAGCACCTGCGCACGCTGCCCTTGCCCCCGGTCACTGGCTATATCCCAGTCTCGCACGTCCTCAGCTAGGATTTCATGGTTGTTGAACCTTTTTGCTCTGCAGGGAAGCATTATGGACAAGACCAAAGATAGTTTAAGAGACATACCATAATCCTAGTTCGCCACAGGATATCATTTCAGCTTTAAATTACTGAAAATATCTTAATACAGCCGAACATGTGTTCACCTTTCTGATCTGTAGCAGCTTCACCTGCATCATATTTGGTTACACCTTCTGCCTCAGCCACACCGTTGACAACATCATGACACTGTCATTTGCAGGTGCAAGAAACCCATCAGATGAATCACAGTATGTATAGTATGAGCAGTGCAAAATAGAAACATCTCTTGTCCTAATTTACCAGTTAGCATCATGGTACATGTGAGAGTTGATTGCAACAGTCACAGGGATCAAAAGGAACAACAGAATAAAATAGTAAAGCATAAATCATATGGACACACAGAACTAAACGAGCAAGGCTGTTCATTCATGTTTAGACGCAATCAACAAGATTACTAGTGAGGCGTGGCCCTCTCGCATTTCCACCGATTAACACAACTGGCTAAGACGACGACGCGCACAGAGCAGCCTATGTACCTTAATTTCATTAATCAATGAGTAGGTTAATTTGTAGTATGATCTGCTTGATGGCTAATCAACACCATTAACAGAATTCATGTGTGCTCTGAATTCTGATATATATCCTATGACCAAACTATTATTACGAGTACTATATATGAGCTGCTCATCTTGGGCTGATAAATCTATAAAGCACTCAAGCTCATTTGTCTATCACAGTATACAGGCTACTTCGCCTGTGAACTTAAGAACTCCATAAAGCTGACATCAGAGTACATATATCCTATCAGAGTGAAATTGCATGCTGGCTGGCATTGGGCAAGAACTGCTCCTAGTTGCTTGCGGCCATATGATTTGGTAAGAAACTCTTTCCAGCTGAGACCAGCATAATGCATGGCAAAAAACACATAGTGCATATCAAATTCATTCATGCAGACAACATCAACATAATATGCATATGCGTTTTATGTGAAATTGCAGTTGGACGAACCAGAGAGACTAGAGAGCTATGCTGACAATTGAGTACTAAACCGTAAAATAAGATGAACACTACCAAATTCGATCTATTGCGTCCACCCACATCCCACAAAAAACTTGTCTTGGCACACTAAGCATTCCCCAAAAAAGGGTTTTTAGCTGCTGTCAAGTCCTTACCACAACACAAAGTCTAGCTGCCAGTGGTCTTGTACAAAGCTACTACAAAGTAACTTACAGGGATCCTTTCTGCTTTGTAGTAGTACTTGAGGTCAAAAGGGTCAGCAAACCCAAAATCATAGTCACCTAAAAACTAATCCAATCAGAAATTCAGAAATTACCATAGTGCTAAATCCGCTAAGCCATAGAAACATGACAATCAATCAAATAACGTCCCTCTCTTAGATCTCACCAACCTCTCTCAGATCTAACCGGTAGTTTGAGACAGAACAACAGCTACAGGAGCAACATGGCACGAGACAAAACGAAAACGGAAGGGCGTCTCCGGATCTGCACACCTGTGATGAGGTTCATGTCGGAGGGGACGATGCACTCGTCGTAGCCGGTGTCATCGTCCTGGCCGTTCTCGGCGGGCAGGCGCATGCCATGGCCGCTGTAGTGGAAGAAGAGGGAGTCCCCGGGCCGCGCGTCGGCGATGAGGCACGCGAGCTCACGATGGATGTTGGCGCCCGTGGGCTGCTGCTGCCGCGGCGCGGCCGGGTCGGCGTCGGAGAGGACGCGGATGGCGGCGCCGTCGTCGTTGAAGCCGAAGCGGTAGACGAGGGGAGGAAGGGATATTGCTGGAT
>NC_041390.1:38276489-38287499 GCF_002162155.2 Triticum dicoccoides | reverse complement strand
GCCGGTGCTCGCCGGAACCGGCCGGCGTGGGTGGGGGCGGTGGCGAGGAGATCGTGGGGAGAGGAGCTGGGCTGGATCGTGAGGAGATCGTGAGTTCCTGAGAGAGTTTTTTTTCGGGATGAGAGAGAGAGAGTGGTGGGGTGGGAGTGGATCGGGCCAGCCGGGGTGGGGTGGGGGTGGACACGATTAGTAATAGCGTGGGGGTCATACCAGCGCTATAGCTATGTACGTAGTAGTAGCGCAGGTTTTATACCCCTCGCTACTACTATGGCCTGTACCGGGGGCATTGGTGGAGATCACTTAGTAGCAGCGTGGGTTTATAACCTTCGCTACTACTATCAAGTTAGTAGTAGCGCGGGTTTTATACCCCTCGCTACTACTAATTAGCAGTAGCGCCCTTTTTTAGACCTCGCTGCTGATAAGCTTCTGTGTATAAGGTTTTTCCTAGTAGTGTATGCTAGTTGATTATTGTTCCCATAAGTTGTTTGCTCAAAAAATCCCTATGCATAGGAAGTGGGTTAGACTTAAATGTGCTAGTCATATTCTTCATGATGCTCTCTTTATGTTACAATTCTTATCTTTTATGTGAGCATCATTGAAATCATCATGCCTAGCTAGGGGCGTTAAACGATAGCGCTTGTTGGGAGGCAACCCAATTTTATTTTTGTTCCTTGCTTTTTGTTACTGTTTAGTAATAAATAATTCATCTAGCCTCTGCTTAGATGTGGTTTTATGCTTTTAATTAGTGTTTGTGCCAAGTAGAACCTTTGGGAAGACTTTGGGAAAGTCTTGTTGATCATGCTGTAAAAAACAGAAACTTTAGCGCTCACAAGAATTGCTGCCATTTTTATTTGGAGAGTGATATTTAGTTAATTATTTTTTAAGATGATTAATAGATAAATTCCTCAGGTCCAGCAATTTAGTTGAGAATTTTATGAGTTCCAGAAGTATACGTTTGATCCAGATTACTACAGACTGTTCTGTTTTTGACAGATTCTGTTTTCTATGTGTTGTTTACTTATTTTGATGAATCTATGGCTAGTAAAATAGTTTATAAACCATAGAGAAGTTGGAATACAGTAGTTTTAACACCAATATAAATAAATAATGAGTTCATTACAGTACCTTGAAGTGGTGATTTACTTTCTTATACTAACGGAGCTTACGAGTTTTCTGTTAAGTTTTGTGTTGTGAAGTTTTCAAGTTTTGGGTAAGGATTCGATGGACTATGGAATAAGGAGTGGAAAGAGACTAAGATTGGGGATTCCCAAGGCACCCCAAGGTAATATTCAAGGATATCCAAAAGCCTAAGCTTGGGGATGCCCCGGAAGGCATCCCCTCTTTCGTCTTCGTTCATCGGTAACTTTACTTGGAGCTATATTTTTATTCGCCACATGATATGTGTTTTGCTTGGAGCGTAATTTTATTTTATTTAGTTTTGCTTTCTTTTTTGAATAAAATACCAAGATCTGAAATTATTAAATGTTAGAGAGTCTTCACATAGTTGCATAATTATTCGACTAATCATTTATCTTCACTTATATCTTTCGGAGTAGTTTGTCGTTGCTCTAGTACTTCACTTATATCTTTTAGAGCATGGTGGTAGTTTTATTTTCAAGAAATAGATGAACTCTCATGCTTAACTTAGATTATTTTGAGAGTCTTAAATAGCATGGTAATTTTCTTAAAATCCTAATATGCTAGGTATTCAAGATTACTAAAACTTTCATATAGAGTATTGAATACTAAGAGAAGTTTGATGCTTGATGATTGTTTTGAGATATGGAGGTAATAATATCAAAGTCGTGCTAGTTGAGTAGTTGTGAAATTGAGAAATGCTTGTGTTGAAGTTTGCAAGTCCCGTAGCATGCACGTATGGTGAATGTTATGTAACAAATTTGAAACATGAGGTGTTATTTGATTGTCCTCCTTATGAGTGGCGGTCGGGGACGAGCGATGGTCTTTTCCTACCAATCTATCCCCCTAGGAGCATGCACGTAGTGGCAAGGTTTTTGATGACTTGTAGATTTTTTCAATAAGTATGTGAGTTCTTTATGACTAATATTGAGTCCATGGATTATACGCACTCTCACCCTTCCATCCTTGCTAGCCTCTTCAGTACCGTGCATTGCCCTTTCTCACATTGAGAGTTGGTGCAAACTTCGCCGGTGCATCCAAACCCCGTGATATGATACGCTCTTTCACACATAAACCTCCTTATATCTTCCTCAAAACAGCCACCATACCTACCAATTATGGCATTTCCATAGCCATTCCGAGATATATTGCCATGCAACTTTCCATCATTCCGTTCATCATGACACATTCATCATTGTCATATTGCTTAGCATGATCATGTAGTTGACATAGTGTTTGTGGCAAAGCCACCGTTCATAATTCTTTCATACATGTCACTCTTGGTTCATTGCATATCCCGGTACACCACCGGAGGCATTCATATAGAGTCATCTTTGTTCTAGTATCGAGTTGTAATCATTGAGTTGTAAATAAATAGAAGTGTGATGATCATCATTATTAGATCATTGTCCCAAGTGAGGAATAAAAAAAAAGAAAGGCCATAAAAAAGAGAAGGCCCAAAAAAATGAAAATGAGAGAAAAAGAGAGAAGGGACAATGCTACTATCCTTTTACCACACTTGTGCTTCAAAGTAGCATCATGATCTTCGTAGTAGAGAGTCTCTTGTTTTGTCACTTTCATATACTAGTGGGAATTTTTCATTATAGAACTTGGCTTGTATATTCCAACAATGGGCCTCCTCAAGTGCCCTTGGTCTTCATGAGCAAGCAAGTTGGATGCACACCCACTAGTTTCTTTTGTTGAGATTTCATACATTTATAGCTCTAGTGCATCCGTTGCATGGTAATCCCTACTCCTTGCATTAACATCAATCAGTGGGCATCTCCATAGCCCATTGATTAGCCTCGTTGATGTGAGACTTTCTCCTTTTTGTCTTCTCCACATAACCCCCCTCAATATATTCTATTCCACCCATAGTGCTATATTCATGGCTCGCGCTCATGTATTGCCTGAAAGTTTATAGGTTTGAGATTACTAAAGTATGAAACAATTGCTTGGCTTGTCATCGGGGTTGTGCATGATGAGAGCATTCTTGTGTGACGAAAATGAAACATGACTAAATTATATGATTTTGTAGGGATGAACTTTCTTTGGCCATGTTATTTTGAGAAGACATAATTGTTTAGTTAGTACGCCTGAAGTATTATCATTTTTATGTCAATATGAACTTTTGTCTTGAATCTTATGGATCTGAATATTCATACCACAATTAAGAAGAATCACATTGAAATTATGCCAAGTAGCACTCTGCATCAAAAATTCTGTTTTTATCATTTACCTACTCGAGGACGAGCTGGAATTAAGCTTGGGGATGCTTGATACGTCTCCAACGTTTCTATAATTTTTGATTGCTCCATGCTATATTATCTACTGTTTTAGACAATATTGGGATTTATTATCCACTTTTATATTATTTTTGGGACTAACCTATTAACCGGAGGCCCAGCCCAGAATTGCTGTTTTTTTTGCCTATTTCAGTGTTTCAAAGAAAAGGAATATCAAACGGAGTCGAAACGAAACGAAATCAACTAGAGAAGTTATTTTTGGAAGGATAGCTACCGAAAAAGCTTGGAGTGCACGTCAGGAAAGAAGGGAGGTGCCCACGAGGATGGGGGCGCGCCCACCCCCCTAGGGCGCGCCCCCTGCCTCGTGGCCCCCCTTCGGTCCACCGACGTACTTCTTTCACCCATATATACCTACGTACCCTAAAACTTCTAGAACAGAGATTAGATCAGGAGTTCCACCGCTAGAAGCCTCCGTAGCCACCGGAAACCAATCTAGACCCGTTCCGGCACCCTGCCGGAGGGGGGGGTCCTTCTCCGGTGTCTTCATCATCCCGGCGCTCTCCATGATGAGGAGGGAGTAGTTCTCCCTCGGGGCTGAGGGTATGTACCAGTAGCTATGTGTTTGATCTCTCTCTCTCTCGTGTTCTTGAGACGTTACGATCTTGATGTATCGCGAGCTTTGCTATTATAGTTGGATCCTATGATGTTTTCTCCCCCCTCTTCTCTCTTGTAATGAATTGAGTTTCCCCTTTGAAGTAATCTTATAGGATTGAGTCTTTAAAGATTTGAGAACACTTGATGTATGTCTTGCCGTGGATATCTATGGTGACAATGGGATATCACGTGATTCACTTGATGTATGTTTTGGTGATCAACTTGCGGGTTCCGCCCATGAACGTATGCATAGGGGTTGGCACATGTTTTCGTCGTGATTCTCCAGTAGAAACTTTGGGGCACTCTTTGAGGTCCTTTGTGTTGGTTGAATAGATGAATCTGAGATTGTGTGATGCATATCGTATAATCATACCCACGGATACTTGAGGTGACATTGGAGTATCTAGGTGACATTAGGGTTTTGGTTGATGTGTGTCTTAAGGTATTATTCTAGTATGAACTCTAGGGCTGTTTGTGACACTTCTAGGAATAGCCCAACGGATTGATTGGAAAGAATAACTTTGAGGTGGTTTCGTACCCTACCATAATCTCTTCGTTCGTTCTCCGCTATTAGTGACTTTGGAGTGACTCTTTGTTGCATGTTGAGGGATAGTTATGTGATCCAATTATGTTAGTATCATTGAGGGAACTTACACTAGTGAAAGTATGAACCCTAGGCCTTATTTCCTAGCATTGCAATACCATTTACGCTCACTTTTATCATTCGCTACCTTGCTGTTTTTATATTTTCAGATTACAAAAACCATTATCTACTATCCATATTGCACTTGTATCACCATCTCTTCGCCAAACTAGTGCACCTATACAATTTACCATTGTATTGGGTGTGTTGGGGACACAAGAGACTCTTTGTTATTTGGTTGCAGGGTTGCTTGAGAGAGACCATCTTCATCCTACGCCTCCCACGGATTGATAAACCTTAGGTCATCCACTTGAGGGAAATTTGCTACTGTCCTACAAACCTCTGCACTTGGAGGCCCAACAACGTCTACAAGAAGAAGGTTGTGTAGTAGACATCAGTCACCGAGCTGAATGTGTGCAGATCGCGGAGGTGCTGTGTGATCGATACTTGATCGGTTGGATCGCGAAGACGTTCGACTACATCAACCGCATTACTAAACGCTTCCGCTTTCTGTCTAAGAGGGTACGTAGACACACTCTCCCCTCTCGTTGCTATGCATCTCCTAGATAGATCTTGCGTGATCGTAGGAAAATTTTGAAATATTGCATTCCCTATCAGTGGCATCTGAGCCAGGTTTATGTGTAGATGTTATATCCATGAGTTGAACACGAAGAGTTCTGGGCGATAATAATCATACTGCTTACCAGCATGTCATACTTTGAGTTAGCGGTATTGTTGGATGAAGCGGCCCAGACCGACATTACATGACCGCGTTCATGAGACTGGTTCTACCGACGTGCTTCGCACACAGGTGGCTAGTGGGTGTCTGGTTCTGTAGCTTTAGTTGAATCGAGTTTGACTACGCCCGGTCCTTGTTGAAGGTTAAAACATCACACTTGACGAAAAATCGTTGTGGTTTTTGATGCATAGGTAAGAACGGTTCTTGCTAAGCCCGTAGTAGCCACGTAAAACTTGCAACAGCAAAGTAGAAGACATCTAACTTGTTTTTGCAGGGCATGTTGTGATGTGATGTGGTCAAGACGTGATTATATAAATTCTTGTATGAGATGATCATGTTTTGTAACAAAGTTATCGGCAACTGACATGAGCCATATGGTTGTCGCTTTATTGTATGAAATGCAATCGGCATGTAATTGCTTTACTTTATCACTAAGCGGTAGTGATAGTCGTAGAAGCAATAGTTGGCGAGACGACAATGATGCTACGATGGAGATCAAGGTGTCAAGCCGGTGACAATGGTGATCATGACGGTGCTTTGGAGATGGAGATCAAAGGCACAAGATGAGGATGGCCATATCATATCACTTATATTGATTGCATGTGATGTTTATCTTTTATGCATCTTATTTTGCTTAGTACAGCAGCAACATTATAAGCTGATCGCTCACTAAATTTCAGGGTATAAGTGTTCTCCCTGAGTATGCACCGTTGCTATAGTTAGTCGTGCCGAGACACCATGTGATGATCGGGTGTGATAAGCTCTACATTCACATACAACGGGTGCAAGCCAGTTTTGCACAAGCAGAATACTCAGGTTAAACTTGACGAGCCTAGCATATGCAGATATGGCCTCGGAACACAGAGACCGAGAGGTCGAGCGTGAATCATATAGTAGATATGATCAATATAGTGATGTTCACCATTGAAAACTTCTCCATCTCACGTGATGATCGGACATGGTTTAGTTGATATGGATCACATGATCATTTAGATGAATAGAGGGATGTCTATCTGAGTGGAAGTTCTTAAGTAATATGATTAATTGAACTTTAATTTATCATGAACTTAGTACCTGATAGTATTTTGCATGTCTATGTTGCTGTAGATAAATGGCCCATGCTACTGTCCCTTTGAATTTTAATGCGTTCCTAGAGAAAGCTAAGTTGAAATATGATGGTAGCAACTACACGGATTGGGATCGTAACTTGAGGATTATCCCCATTGCTGCACAGAAGAATTATGTCCTAGAAGCACCGCTAGGTGCAAAGCCCGCTGCAGGAGCAATACCATACGTTATGAACGTGTGGCAGAGCAAAGCTGATGACTACTCAATAGTTCAGTGTGCCATGCTTTATGGCTTAGAATCGGGACTTCAATGACATTTTGAACGTCATGGAGCATATGAGATGTTCCAGGAGTTGAAGTTAATATTTCAAGAAAATGACTGAATTGAGAGAGATGAAGTCTCCAATAAGTTCTATAGCTACAAGATGGAGGAGAATAGTTCTGTCAGTGAACATATACTCAGAATGTCTGGGTACCACAACCACTTGACTCAACTGGGAGTTAATCTTCCTGATGATAATGTCATTGACAGAGTTCTTCAATCACTGCCACCAAGCTACAAAAGCTTCATGATGAACTATAATATGCAAGGGATGGATAAGACAATCCCCGAGCTCTTCGCAATGCTAAAAGTTGCGGAGGTAGAAATCAAGAAAGAGCATCAAGTGTTGATGGTCAACAAGACCACTAGTTTTAACAAGAAGGCCAAAGGGAAGAAGGGGAACTTCAACAAGAACAGAAAGCAAGTTGCTGCTCAATAAGAAGCCCAAGTCTGGACCTAAGCCTGAAACTGAGTGCGTTTACTGCAAAGGGACTGGTCACAGGAAGCGGAACTGCCCCAAGTATTTGTCGGATAATAAGGATGGCAAAGTGAAAGGTATATTTGATATACATGTTATTGATGTGTACCTTACTAATGCTCGCAGTAGCGCCTGGGTATTTGATACTGGTTCTGTTGCTCATATTTGCAACTCGAAATAGGGGCTACAGATTAAGCGAAGAATGGCTAAGGACGAGGTGACGATGCACGTGGGAAATGTTTCCAAAGTCGATGTGATCGCGGTCGGCACGCTACCTCTACATCTACCTTCGGGATTAGTATTAGACCCGAATAATTGTTAGTTGGTGCCAGCGTTAAGCATGAACAATTATATCTGGATCTTGTTTGATGCGAGACGGTTATTCATTTAAATCAGAGAATAATGGTTGTTCTATTTATATGAGTAATATCTTTTATGGTCATGCACCCTTGATGAGTGGCCTATTTTTATTGAATCTCGATAGTAGTGATACACATATTCATAGTATTGAAGCCAAAAGATATAAGTTTAATAATGATAGTGCAACTTATTTGTGGCACTGCCATTTAGGTCATATTGGTATAAAGCGCATGAAGAAACTCCATGCTGATGGGCTTTTAGAATCACTTGATGCTTGTGAACCATGTCTCATGGGCAAGATGACTAACACTCCGTTCACCGGAACAATGGAGTGAGCAACAGACTTATTGGAAATAATACATATTGATATATGCGGTCCGATGAGTGCCGATGCTCGCGGCGGGTATCGTTATTTTCTGACCTTCACAGATGATTTGAGCAGATATGGGTATATCTACTTGATGAAACATAAATCTGAAACACTTGAAAATTTCAAAGAATTTCAGAGTGAAGTGGAAAATCATCGTAACAAGAAAATTAAGTTTCTACGATTTGATCATGGAGGTGAATATTTGAGTTATGAGTTTGGTCTTCATTTGAAACAATGCAGAATAGTTTCACAACTCACACCACCTGGAACACCATAGCGTAATGGTGTGTCCGAACATCGTAACCACACGTTATTAGATATGGTGCGATCTATGATGTCTCTGACTGATTTACCGCTATCGTTTTGGGGTTATGCTTTAGAGACGGCTGCATTCACGTTAAATAGGGCACCATCGAAATCCGTTGAGACGACACCATATGAACTGTAGTTTGGCAAGAAGCCCAAGTTGTCGTTTCTTAAAGTTTGGGGTTGTGATGCTTATGTGAAAAAGCTTCAACCTGATAAGCTCGAACCCAAATCAGAGAAATGTGTCTGCATAAGATACCCAAAGGAAACTGTTGGGTACACCTTCTATCACAGACCCGAAGGCAAGATATTTGTTGCTAAGAATGGATCCTTTCTAGAGAAGGAGTTTCTCTCGAAAGAAGTGAGTGGGAGGAAAGTAGAACTTGATGAGGTAACTGTACCTTCTCCCTTATTGGAAAGTAGTTCATCACATAAATCAGTTCCAGTGATTCCTACACAAATTAGTGAGGAAGTTAATGATATTGATCTTGGAACTTCTCATGAAGTTACTACCGAACCTCGTAGGTCAACCAGAGCAAGATCCGCACCAGAGTGGTACGGTAATCCTGTTCTAGAGGTCATGTTACTTGACCATGACGAACCTACGAACTATGAGGAAGCGATGACGAGCCTAGGTTCCGCAAAATGGCTTGAGGCCATGAAATCTGAGATGGGATCCATGTATGAGAATAAAGTATGGACTTTGGTTGACTTGCCCAATGATCGGCAAGTCATAGAGAATAAATGGATCTTCAAGAAGAAGACTGACGTTGATGGTAATATTACTGTCTACAAAGCTCGACTTGTTGCGAAAGGTTTTCGACAAGTTCAAGGAGTTGACTACGATGAGACCTTCTCACCCATAGCGATGCTTAAGTCCGTCCGAATCATGTTAGCAATTGCCGCATTTTATGATTACGAAATTTGGCAAATGGATGTCAAAACTGCATTCCTTAATGGATAAATTAAAGAAGAGTTGTATATGATGCAACCGAAAGGTTTTGTCGATCCAAAAGGTGCTAACAAAGTGTGCAAGCTCCAGTGATCCATTTATGGACTGGTGAGAGCATCTCGGAGTTGGAATATACGCTTTGATAGTGTGATCAAAGCATATGGTTTTATACAGACTTTTGGAGAAGCCTGTATTTACAAAAAAGTGAGTGGAGCTCCGTAGCATTTCTGATATTATATGTAGATGACATATTGTTGACCGGAAATGATACTAAATTTCTGAATAACATAAAAGGATACTTGAATAAGAATTTTTCAATGAAAGACCTCGGTGAAGCTACTTATATATTGGGCATCAAGATCTATTGTGACGCCCAGATAATTAAGCTATAGTGATCCTCTACTTAATGATGTCATGACACCTCGATTACTGTTGCTAATCTCGCGTTAGTTCGAAACCGATTCAAATTCAAATTCAAAATCAAGCTAACAACAAAAGTTTTCAACCGTCAAATCTAAAATGTTCAAATTGTAGCAAATAAATCATGGATGGTTATGGTGGTGAAACCACATTGTTATGAAATTTTTAAATACTTAAAATTAAATAGAACATCAGCCAAAACCAATAATTACATGCCTTTTTTTAAAGGACATTTACATCTATGCCCCTAATTTGCGCTCACTCTCAGATTTACCCCTAATTTCAAAGCCTGCTCAAATTTTCCCCTCCGCCATTAGGTGCACTTACAGAAATACCCTTATGTGCCGTTACCGTCCGGTCAAAGCAGGTCAAAGCCGGTCAAAGGGCTTTGACCGTCCTGAAAAAAATAGCAAAAAAAATTCAAAAAAATCTGAAAATTTGTGGGATCAAAGATACTCAGGTTTGTAAGGTGCGTGAAAAGTTTCGTGCTGTTTGTACATTCCAGGAGCTCGCGTCAGAGGAAAAAACAATAAATATGTAAGCCTATGAATAGTAAATTCAAAAAAATAGCAAGAAAATTCAAAAAAATATGAAATTTTTTGGCATCAAAGAGGCGCGAGTCTGCAAGCTGCGTGCAAATTTTTGTTGTGTTTGGACATTGGAGGGGCTTGTGGAGAAAAAAACAAAATTTGGCTCGGGAAAAAACTTGGGAAAAATGACTATTTTGTTTTTTCTTGCTAGAGCTCCTCGCATGTCATTTGATCACAAAAACTTGCAAGCACCTTGTGCACCCAAGCCACTTTGATGCCCAAAAATTTATTTCAAATTTATTGTTCACAAGCGTGCAGATTAACTGTTTTTCCTCGCCACGAGCTCCTGGAATGTCCAAATAGCACGAAAATTTGCACACATCTTGGGCACATGAGTATCTTCGATCTCACAAAATTTTAGATTTTTTAGATTTTTTTGCTATTTTCAGGACGGTCAAACCTGTTTGACCGGACGGTAACAGCGCAGAAGGGCATTTCTATAAGGGCACCTAACAGCGAAGGGGCAAATTTGAGCAGGCTTTCGAATTAGGGGTATATCTGATTAGGTGGTTCGAGTTAGGGACAGAAATGCAAATGACCCTTTTTTAAAAGTATAAAATATTAAACTAATTCTTTTGGGTGCCCAAGATATAGTGGCATTAGAATAATAAGTAGTGATACTATTTTAGGAACTAAGATCATAATTATAAAAACTAAAATAGAGAGAAACTAAAAATAAAACAGAAAAGGAAAATTTAAGAAAAAGAAAATGCAAAAAAAGAAAAG
>NC_041390.1:38267967-38275914 GCF_002162155.2 Triticum dicoccoides | reverse complement strand
GCGGCGCATGCCGCTCGCCCCCGACACCGTCGTCGGACCGCCCCACCTCACGCCGGCATCCCACCGCCACACCGACGCCGCGCCGTCCTCACCTCATCCCGACTAGCGCCCAGCGCTCGGCGCCCCCACCCCGTCGCCGCTCGATGCCGCCGCCACCGGTTCGCCCTCGCTGCCATTCGCCAGCTCACCCGCTACCTCGCTGCCGCCGCTTGGAGCTCCTCTGCCTCGTCTGTCGCCCCGTCCTCGTCTCCCCCTCGACGGCTCCACCGAGCCACGCCGATCCCCTGCCCGCCAACGCCGGTGAGGGCCACGCCCTCCCCTTCCCCCATGTCCTGCTTGCGCACTAGCGCCGTCCTAGCGCGCACTCGCCCCACACGCGCCTAGCCTGCGCCCCGCCGCTCCTCACCAGGGTTCTGCCGCCCCGCTCGTCACGGCCACATCGGCCACGCGCCGCACCGCCGCGCCCTGCTACTCCCTCGCGCGCACGCGCACACCGCATGGACCCGCTGCGCCACACCGTGCCCGCCCCAAACTCCTTCTGTCGCCTGTGGCTCGCCGCCCGCCTTGCTAGCTTGCCCTACTGCGCCGCTTCGCCGGGGCCGCGCACGTCCGACCTCGCCACCACCGCCGCCCCGCACCGGCGCTGCCATGCTGCTGCTCCTTTCCCCTTCGGCTGCCGCAGCTGGCTGCGGTGGCCGCCGGCGCCCCGCTGCGCTGCAGATGGCCTGGGCGAGCACCCTGCTGGGCTGGCGCCCACGCGCCCAGCGCCCGTAGCCCACTAACACCGGCGCCCACTAAAGACCCCCTGGGCCTATGACAGTGGGCCCCCATGCCCCAGAATGTTTTTATTTAAAAAGGAAATAATTAAAATAATAATTAATTAATTAAAGAATTAATCAACTTTATTAATTTTGATTAATTAAACTAAACAACTAATTAAACTAATTAAACATTAGTTATCTAATTAACCTAGTTAGTTAATTAGCTAATTAATTAGTCAATGACAGTGGGGCCCACCCCTAATTAATCCTCTTTGGGTTAATTAAAATGTTTAATTAAAATGTGACACTGACCAGTGGGACCCACTAGTCAGGTTGACCAGTCAACCCCCGTTGACTGCTGATGTCAGCATGACATCATGCTGATGTCATAAATCCAATTTTGAATTAAATTAAATAATTAATTAAATTCCATAAATTAATAAATTCTTTTAAAATTAATATAAAATAAACCGTAGCTCGGATGGAAAAACTTTGTACATGAAAGTTGCTCAGAACAACGAGACGAATCCGGATACGCAGCCCGTTCGTCCGCCACACATCCCTAACCTATCGAACTCGCAACTTTCCCCCTTCGGTTCATGTGTCTGAAAACACGAAACACCGGGAATCATTTCCCAGATGTTTCCCCCCTTTTTCCCGGTATCACCTAGTACTGCGTTAGGGCACACCTAGCACCGCGTATTGCTATGTTATGCCTTGTGTTGCTTTGATTGCTTTGTTATTTATTGTGTTCACCCTTCGTTACTTCTTTCCGGTAGACCCCGAGACCACTGCCGGTACCCCCGATTGACTACGGTGTTGACGACCCCTCTTTCTTTCCAGAGCAACCAGGCAAGCCCCCCCTTGATCACTAGATATCGCCTACTCTTCTCTATACTACTTGCATTAGAGTAGTGTAGCATGTTACTGCTTTCCGTTAATCCTATCCTGATGCATAGCCTGTCATTGTTGCTCCAGCTGTTGATACCTTACCTGCAATCCTAAATGCTTAGTATAGGATGCTAGATTATCATCAGTGGCCCTACACTCTTGTCCGTCTGCCAGGCTATATTACTAGGTCGTGATCACTTCGGGAGGTGATCACGGGCATATGATATATACTTATACTGTTACATTACTTATGATACTGTTCGGAGATGGAGGCTGAAGGGGCAGGTGGCTCCATCCCGGTAGAGGTGGGCTTGGGTTCCCGATGGCCCCTGACTGTTACTTTGAGGCGGAGCGACAGGGCAGGTTGAGACCACCTAGGAGAGAGGTGCGCCTGGCCCTGTTCGGCGTTCGCGGATACATAACACGCTTAACGAGATCTTGGTATTTGATCTGAGTCTGGCTACTGGCCTATACGCACTAACCATCTACGCGGGGACAGTTATGGGCACTCGACGTCGTGGTATCAGCCGAAGCCTTCGTGACGTCAGCGACCGAGCGGCGCGCGCCGGGTTGGACCGCGTAACACAACTTCCTTTGTAATGGAGGTTGCTAGGTCTGCTCACCGGCCGCATACGCAATGTGCAGGTGTGCAATGGGCCTAGACCCCTGCGCCATAGGATTTAGACCGGTGTGCTGACCTCTCTGTTGTGCCTAGGTAGGGCTGTGACGTGTTGATCTTCCGAGGCCGGGCATGACCCAGAAAAGTGTGTTCGGACAAAGGGGATCGAGCGTGTTGGGAAATATGGTGCACCCCTGCAGGGAAGTTGATCTATTCGAATAGCCGTGTCCCTCGGTAAAAGGACGACCCGGAGTTGTACCTTGACCTTATGACAACTAGAACCGGATACTTAATAAAATACACCCTTCCAAGTGCCAGATACAACTGGTGACCGCTCTCTCACAGGGCAACGAGGGGAGGATCATCGGTTAGGATTATGCGATGCTATGCTACTTGGTGAACTTACCATCTACTCTCTTCTTCTGCTGCAAGATGGAGGTGGCCAGAAGCGTAGTCTTCGATAGGACTAGCTATCCCCCTCTTATTCCGGCTTTCTGCAGTTCAGTCCACATATGATACCCTTACTCCATTTGATACCAATGCATACATATGTAGTGTAGCTCCTTGCTTGCGAGTACTTTGGATGAGTACTCACGATAGCTTTGCTCCCTCTTTTCCCCCTTTCTATACTCGATTGCTGCAACCAGGCGTTGGAGCCCAGGAGCCAGACGCCACCGTCGATGACGACTACTACTACTCGGGAGGTGCCTACTACTACATGCAGCTCGTTGACGACGACCAAGAGTAGTTTAGGAGGATCCCAGGCAGGAGGCCTGCGCCTCTTTCAATCTGTATCCCAGTTTGTGCTTGCCTTCTTAAGGCAAGCTTATTTAACTTATGTCTGTACTTAGATATTGTTGCTTCCGCTGACTCGTCTATGATCGAGCTCTTGTATTCGAGCCCTCGAGGCCCCTGGCTTGTAATATGATGCTTGTATGACTTATTTTATTTGTAGAGTTGTGTTGTGATATCTTCTCATGAGTCCCTGATCTTGATCGTACACGTTTGCGTGTATGATTAGTGTACGATTGAATCGGAGGCGTCACAAGTTGGTATCAGAGCCAACTGCATGTAGGAATCCCCCCTTCCACACTCCTTGGCCGAAGTCGAGTCTAGTCACTGAAAAACTTTTACTAACATGGTTGTGTGCCTTACGAGCCCACGTAGCCATTGGGTGGTATTAGGATCTTCTACTCCTTGTCTATACTCTGGGACTCTGATCTCTCTTCTATTCCGGTTAAATGAATTTTGCTAAATCTAACATTAGGATCTCATTATCATTTTCACCCGGAGAGCACCTTATTACTGATGATCGTCTGCTGCACGTGAAGACCCTGAAGTTACTCTCTGCTGTTAACCCGAGAACTTGTGTTCATCGTGTTTGCAAATCCCCTTCCATCGTCAACGCTTATGGATAACTACTTGCAGTTGTTATTCTTACATTCATCCCCAGTTGGTCTTGTTATCACAAGATACCCTGAAATACTCGTCGTTGTTTCGATAATCCTTTGAGCTTACTGCCTTGTTGTTCTTTGTCACCTGCATACCCCTATGGATAATTCTCGCACTTATCAAGTATCTGCTCATCCCCTAGTTGTTCATGTGTTCCACAATGGTCTTCGAAATAATATTCGATCCTCCAAAAATCCTTAGTAGCTTATTGCTCTGCAATACTTGTCTGCTTGCATTATGGATGCTTTCCATATGTCTGACAATATTCGTTAGTATCCTTAGACACTGTCATTTTGATTCTATTGATTCAACATGTGTGTGAGTGCACACAATCATCAGTTGATCCTTTTAAATTATCATTCTGGCTCAGACGTCATTTTTGAACATGAGCTTGTTCTCGACCAATCTGTTTGCCGTCAATTGTACCCTTAGGTCTATTGAACTTATCCACCCTTGATCAGAGCGTCTGCTTCTGATCCTTCTATTTGGAAATCATAATTCCTTTGATATCTAAACATCGAATTATTTAGGTGTTCTATAATCTGATGCCCTTGCATCCTTTCTTCAATTGATTGTGTGCCGATGCTCACATCAGCTCCGCTATGGACCGTCCGATCCTTTATTGGATTATTATTCGACAGTGTCCTCCTTATTCAATAACCTTGTGAGCCTCTCCTCGGGTACATAATGCTTTTGGTAAATTGTATCCTCTGTTTTCTCAACCATGCTCTGTTTTCGAGCTGGTAGTATTTATGATTGAAGCTTGTGGTATATGTTTCCACGATACCCTGACAGGTTGAACCTATGCCTTTCTTAATCTGTGTGAACCCGAAAGTTTTCACGGGTCATACTCCTTTGGTAATTCACCAGGTAGGTTTTGACACTGAAATCATTTTTATCTAGAGTAGTGAATGAAAGATTATGCATTGAAGAAGTGGGAGTCGACCTTGAACTTTGTGTTCATGCCCATGGACACGATGTAGATCTTATCATTAAAGCTTCTCTTAAATTAAATTTTTCCCTTGGTATAAGTTCTTATATCTGGGATCCGACCTTTTGCAATCGTGGTTTCGACCATATGTTCTTCTTTGACACCATTTCACAGGCAAGTTTAAGCACTTGTCTTATGTGGATCAATACACCAGTCCAACCTTTACTTTGATCTTCCGTCGAGTATTACACCATGGTACCTCGATAATATCAAGTACTACATAACCTCTTATGAGTTCTTCATCAAGTACTACATTCTCACTGATTCCAATTTTTCACGGGCTCTGAGTTATTAAACACTCAAAGACCGATAACTGAACCGAGTCCACACTACGGTTCAACAACTATTATAAATCTTCTTTGCTTACGAGTTTGTACCCGATCACGTCCTTCCTACCCTATTTGGCTATATCATTACTGTGATGATTTTAACTGTGCTACCTGGTCCTTATTTTCGGAGCACAACTTTCGATGATAAGCTAAGCTTACGCTGATCTTCCTCATCATACCATTTTGCCTTAAACAACGAGCTCGGTTTCGAGTTTGTGTCATACCCTTGGGTTCAATAACCTTTCGCTTCATCATTCCTTTGGCTTGATGTCATCGCCGACCGATTACATCTTCATGAAATCTCTCAACAATTATATTGTGATCATCATCGGCATTTTGAGCTCTTCTAGGATGTCAATTGAGTTCATGATGAGAAATACCATCCTTGCCCTCGATGATCTGTGTTATCATCGACCACTTTATTGACTTCCCTCCAACACAAACTTATTCGTGTTTTGTGTTATACTTTGAGATCCTTGCTATCCAGCAATTATTCTTCTTTACCTTGGAGTATTACTATCTTATATGTCAAGAAGGTCGTGAGAATTGCTCCACCTCTTAAGAATTATTGGTATAGTGATACTTCTCGCCATCACCATTCTTTCTTGGTTCCCGTGTTGATTCTAGCCGGGATACCAACAGATGAATGGTGCTGCTTGGATTCTGCACTTCTAGCAACCATATTGCTTTGACGTTAATGGTCGACATTTCATTCTTAGACCATTGGTTATAGAATCACCATTCTTACATCGGTCATGCTACCTAAGCCCATATTTCGGGTGCACCTTTCAACCAATGTTTAATTGGGTATGTTTTCCTCGAGCATACCTCATTATATCATTTGATCTGACAAATGTTATCTCCCTGTTCACATAATTGTGAAAATCCATCTTTTGGAAATCTCCATGAATTGTCGCTAAATTCATCAGCTGCCTCCTCACCCTCTCCTTGTTTTAATGATGAACCCTTGTTTTGGAACTCGCTTCCATAGTTCATTTCCCCGAGAATCTTACAATGTCATCCCGTCAAATTGTGCCGCACCTTTTCTTCTCAGGCATCCTAAGTCTGATGTACCGTGACAACAATCAGATCTAAATCTCGGTCAAATATGATGGTTAGAACATTTTTCCAAGAGTCATAACATTGGTCCTTACATGGCCAGGTAAGGTGATGTCATCCTAGTACACTTGGCTGGAGGACCTATTGTTATAGTTTCCACTTTAGCAAGGTTAACCATTCTTCCATGAGGAAATTGTAAGACTTATTCTATAAGTTGTTCCTGATGAATCCTTTGTGTGTCCAAAGCCTGATCTCTACCCAGTGACCATGTTAATGCTATCCCGGAGCATGTCTGCGGTACTCCGAATTTCAATAAGAACATTTGAAGCACAATGCTAAATTTTCTTATCAATTATCCAAACACCGTTGTATGGGTAACGTCATGAAATTCCTCACCCCTTACCTAAGTGGTTTTCTACCTTCTATCCGGTCTTGGATATCATACTCTGCTTGTTCTTGGGAAGGATATACCCCTGAAATATGTGTTTAAACATATTTTCCTTTCCATTGTTCTATTTAATCTGATAATTACATTTTCCTTTCCATTGTTCTGTTTAACCTTCTTGAGGTTTATATAATCTAAGCAGTAATACGTCACTGCTTTTATAAGCACCTCAGTGTACAACTCTGTCAGTAAGACCCTATTACTATTGTTGTTGACATTCCGGTAACCACCGATGGACGAGAACTTTGCCTATTGGTCCGCCTTGTTCAACAAGCAGGAAGATGGTTCTCTTCATCCATCGCCCTTGGTACCGACGTTGTTGCCGACATGACTGACATGCTATTCGCTGACATGTCTTGCCTACATGGTCATGCAAGACGTCACCGCTCTTCCTACCGTTAACTCACATGGTGGGCCCATAACCCACAGGTCCCAGGATCGAAACCTGACTCTCCTGTACACCTCTATCTCCGAAGTTATCCCTCGCGCTTGACTTCATATGTAATTCACGGGGCCACTTTCTCAGTAATATATTTTGGTATCAGACGCAATACTTATTCCCATTGCTATGAACCCTATCACGTTTTGTTTCAGGCAATGAACGATTGCCTATCCTCTCGAAACTTCTTATTGCACCGTCTTACTTGCTCTCGGTGTTTTCTTAAGTTCCAATTCGGGAGTTACTTTCGGCCACCTTCCCCGATGTTATCGACCAGATAGTCAACCTTGTGGAGGTCCATTCTCCTGGGATACCCACCCCTTTATTCTTTCGTAAGTACGATGGAGTTCCCGAAGAAAGGATGCCGACTTCATCATGATGACCTGAAATAGAGAAATGAAGACATCAACGTAATGGATCAACCTCTTCGAGGAGCACAACCAAGACGAAGAAGATCCGTTAGGATTTCGTAATCAGACCTTTCCCCCTTGTTCCACCTCTTAAATCTCGGGACGAGATTTCTTGTAGTGGAGGAGAATTGTGACGCTCGGATAATTAAGCTACAGTGATCCTCTACTAATGATGTCATGACACCTCGATTACTGTTGCTAATCTCGCGTTAGTTCGAAACCGATTCAAATTCAAATTCAAAATCAAGCTAACAATAAAAGTTTTCAACCGTCAAATCTAAAATGTTCAAATTGTAGCAAATAAATCATGGATGGTTATGGTGGTGAAACCACATTGTTATGAAATTTTTAAATACTCCAAATTAAATAGAACATCAGCCAAAACCAATAATTACATGCCTTTTTAAAAGTATAAAATATTAAACTAATTCTTTTGGGTGCCCAAGATACATTGCATTAGAATAATAAGTAGTGATACTATTTTAGGAACTAAGATCATAATTATAAAAACTAAAATAGAGAGAAACTAAAAATAAAACAGAAAAGGAAAA
>NC_041390.1:38260541-38267626 GCF_002162155.2 Triticum dicoccoides | reverse complement strand
CCCCGATCTAGATCCAGATCGGGGGCACGACCCAGACGAGGCCGCGGCGCATGCCGCTCGCCCCCGACACCGTCGTTGGACCGCCCCACCTCACGCCGGCGTCCCACCGCCACACCGACGCCGCCCCGTCCTCACCTCATCCCGACTAGCGCCCAGCGCTCGGCGCCCCCACCCCGTCGCCGCTTGATGCCGCCGCCACCGGATCACCCTCGCTGCCATACGCCAGCTCACCCGCTACCTCGCCGCCGCCGCCTGGAGCTCCTCTGCCTTGTCTGTCGCCCCGTCCTCGTCTCCCCCTCGACGGCTCCACTGAGCCACGCCGATCCCCTGCCCGCCAACGCCGGTGAGGGCCACGCCCTCCCCTTCTCCCATGTCCTGCTCGTGCACCGGCGCCGTCCTAGCGCGCACACGCCCCGCACGCGCCTAGCCTACGCCCCGCCGCTCCTCACCAGGGTTCTGCCGCCCCGCTCGTCACGGCCACATCGGCCACGCGCTGAATCGCCGTGCCCCGCTACTCTCTCGAGCGCACGCGCACACCGCACGCACCCGCTGCGCCGCACCATGCCCGCCCCGAACTCCTTCTGTCGCCTGTGGCTCGCCGCCGTCCCCATGTTGCTGCTCCTTTCCCCTTCGGCTACCGCAGCTGGCTACGGTGGCCGCCGGCGCCCCACTGCGCCGCAGATGGCCTGGGTGAGCAACCTGCTGGGCTGGCGCCCACGCTCCCAGCGCACGTAACCCACTAACACCGGCGCGCACTGAAGACCCCCTGGGCCTATGACAGTGGGCCCCCATGCCCCAGAACGTTTTTATTAAAAAAGGAAATAATTAAATTAACTAATTAATTAAAGAATAAATCAACTTAATTAATTTTGATTAATTAAACTAAACAACTAATTAAACATTAGTTATCTAATTAACCTAGTTAGTTAATTAGCTAATTAATTAGTCAATGACAGTGGGGCCCACCCCTAATTAATCCTGTTTGGGTTAATTAAAATGTGACACTGACCAGTGGGACCCACTGGTCAGGTTGACCAGTCAACCCCCGTTGATAGCTGATGTCAGCATGACATCATGCTGATGTCATAAATCCAATTTTGAATTAAATTAAATAATTAATTAAATTCCAGAAATTAATAAATTCTTTTAAAATTAATATAAAATAAACCGTAGCTCGGATGGAAAAACTTTGTACATGAAAGTTGCTCAGAACGACGAGACGAATCCGGATACGTAGCCCGTTCGTCCGCCGCACATCCCTAACCTATTGAACTCGCAACTTTCCCCCTCCGATTCGTCTGTCCGAAAACACGAAACACCGGGAATCCTTTCCCGGTATCACCTAGTACTACGTTAGGGCACACCTAGCACCGCATATTGCTATGTTATGCCTTGTGTTGCTGTGATTGCTTTGTTATTTATTGTGTTCCCCCTCCGTTACTTCTTTCCGGTAGACCCCGAGACCGCTGTCGGTACCCTCGATCGACTACGGTGTTGACGACCCGTCCTTTTTTCCAGAGCAACCAGGCAAGCCCCCCCCCCTTGATCACCAGATATCGCCTACTCTTCTCTATACTGCTTGCATTGGAGTAGTGTAGCATGTTACTGCTTTCCGTTAATCCTATCCTGATGCATAGCCTGTCATTGTTGCTCGAGCTGTTGATACCTTAGCTGCAATCCTAAATGCTTAGTATAGGATGCTAGATTATCATGAGTGGCCCTACACTCTTGTCCGTCTGCCAGGCTATACTACTGGGCCGTGATCACTTCGGGAGGTGATCACGGGCATGTGATATATACTTATACTGTTACATTACTTATGATACTATTCGGAGATGGGGGCTGAAGGGGCAGGTGGCTCCATCCCGGTAGAGGTGGGCCTGGGTTCCCGACGCCCCCTGACTGTTACTTTGAGGCGGAGCGACAGGGCAGGTTGAGATCACCTAGGAGAGAGGTGGGCCTAGCCCTGGTCGGTGTCCGCGGATACATAACACGCTTAACGAGATCTTGGTATTTGATCTGAGTCTGGCTACTGGCCTATATGCACTAACCATCTACGTGGGGACAGTTATGGGCACTCAACGTCGTGGTATCAGCCGAAGCCTTCGTGACGTCAGCGACCGAGCGGCGCGCGCCGGGTTGGACCGCGTAACGCAACTTCCTTTGTAATGGAGGTTGCTAGGTCTGCTCACCGGCCGCGTACGCAACGTGCAGGTGTGCAATGGGCGATGGGCCCAGACCCCTGCGCCATAGGATTTAGACCGGCGTGCTGACCTCTCTGTTGTGCCTAGGTAGGGCTACGACGTGTTGATCTTCCGAGGCCGGGCATGACCTAGAAAAGTGTGTCCAGAAAAAGGGGATCGAGCGTGTTGGGAAATGTGGTGCACCCCTGCAGGGAAGTTGATCTATTCGAATAGCCGTGTCCCTCGGTAAAAGGACGACCCGAAGTTGTACCTTGACCTTATGACAACTAGAACTGGATACTTAATAAAATACACCCTTCCAAGTGCCATATACAACCGGTGATCGCTCTCTCACGGGGCGACGAGCAGAGGAGCATCGGTTAGGATTATGCTATGTGATGCTACTTGGTGAACTTACCATCTACTCTCTTCTTCTGCTGCAAGATGGAGGTGGCCAGAAGCGTAGTCTTCGATAGGACTAGCTATCCCCCTCTTATTCCGGTTTTCTTCAGTTCAGTCCACATATGATACCCTTATTCCATTTGATACCAATGCATACATATGTGCTGTAGCTCCTTGCTTGCGAGTACTTTGGATGAGTGCTCACGGTTGCTTTGCTCCCTCTTTTCCCCCTTTCTATACTCGATTGCTGCGACCAGACGTTGGAGCCCAGGAGCCAGGCGCCACCGTCGACGACGACTACTACTACTCGAGAGGTGCCTACTACTATGTGCAGCTCGCCGATGACAACCAGGAGTAGTTTAGGAGGATCCCAGGCAGGAGGCATGCGCCTCTTTCGATCTGTATCCCAGTTTGTGCTTGCCTTCTTAAGGCAAGCTTGTTTAACTTATGTCTGTACTCAGATATTGTTGCTTCCGCTGACTCATCTATGATCGAGCTCTTGTATTCAAGCTCTCGAGGCCCCTTCGTGACGTCAGCGACCGAGCGGCGCGCGCCGGGTTGGACCGCGTAACACAACTTCCTTTGTAATGGAGGTTGCTAGGTCTGCTCACCGGCCGCATACGCAATGTGCAGGTGTGCAATGGGCCTAGACCCCTGCGCCATAGGATTTAGACCGGTGTGCTGACCTCTCTGTTGTGCCTAGGTAGGGCTGTGACGTGTTGATCTTCCGAGGCCGGGCATGACCCAGAAAAGTGTGTTCGGACAAAGGGGATCGAGCGTGTTGGGAAATATGGTGCACCCCTGCAGGGAAGTTGATCTATTCGAATAGCCGTGTCCCTCGGTAAAAGGACGACCCGGAGTTGTACCTTGACCTTATGACAACTAGAACCGGATACTTAATAAAATACACCCTTCCAAGTGCCAGATACAACTGGTGACCGCTCTCTCACAGGGCAACGAGGGGAGGATCATCGGTTAGGATTATGCGATGCTATGCTACTTGGTGAACTTACCATCTACTCTCTTCTTCTGCTGCAAGATGGAGGTGGCCAGAAGCGTAGTCTTCGATAGGACTAGCTATCCCCCTCTTATTCCGGCTTTCTGCAGTTCAGTCCACATATGATACCCTTACTCCATTTGATACCAATGCATACATATGTAGTGTAGCTCCTTGCTTGCGAGTACTTTGGATGAGTACTCACGATAGCTTTGCTCCCTCTTTTCCCCCTTTCTATACTCGATTGCTGCAACCAGGCGTTGGAGCCCAGGAGCCAGACGCCACCGTCGATGACGACTACTACTACTCGGGAGGTGCCTACTACTACATGCAGCTCGTTGACGACGACCAAGAGTAGTTTAGGAGGATCCCAGGCAGGAGGCCTGCGCCTCTTTCAATCTGTATCCCAGTTTGTGCTTGCCTTCTTAAGGCAAGCTTATTTAACTTATGTCTGTACTTAGATATTGTTGCTTCCGCTGACTCGTCTATGATCGAGCTCTTGTATTCGAGCCCTCGAGGCCCCTGGCTTGTAATATGATGCTTGTATGACTTATTTTATTTGTAGAGTTGTGTTGTGATATCTTCCCGTGAGTCCCTAATCTTGATCGTACACGTTTGCGTGTATGGTTAGTGTATGACTGAATCGGGGGCATCACATCTATAGAGATACATCAAGACGCTTAATTGGACTTTCAAAAAGCACATACCTTGATAAAGTTTTGAAGAAGTTAAAAATGGATCAGGCAAAGAAAGGGTTCTTGCCTGTGTTACAAGGTGTGAAGTTGAGTCACACTCAATGCCCAACCACTTCAGGAGATAGAGAGAAAATGAAAGTCATTCCCTATGCTTCAGCCATAGGTTCTATCAAATATGCAATGTTGTGTACTAGATCTGATGTGTGCCTTGCTATTAGTTTAGCAGGGAGGTACCAAAGTAATCTAGGAGTGGATCACTGGACAGTGGTCAAGAACATCCTGAAATACCTGAAAAGGACTAAGGATACACTAGTAGAAAAAGGGTCAAATGTGAAGCACATTAGTTCCAGTTTGAATTTGAGCCAGCACTAATGTGACCATTAGTGCCGGTTCCAACGGCTAGGTGGGCGGGCATCATTAGTACCGGTTCGTGGGCAACCTTTAGTACCGGTTCATGCCACGAACCGGTACTAATGAGTCCAGTGCGGTTGTGGTCAGGCTGGGGCCCCCACGAAGACCTTTAGTACCGGTTCATGGCATGAACCGGCACTAGAGTTTCTTAGTAAGCCAATTTTTAGTCCCACCTCACCAAGAGAGAGGCAGTATGAGCGGTTTATAAGCCGTGAGTGCAGAGACAATGACGAAGAGGCGCAATGCTCACATGCACGTTGATTAGCTTCAAGCCTTTCGGAATAGCATAGATTGCACTGAGCTATGTGCAGTGCAGTCTACACTATTCCGAAAGGCTTGAAGCAAATTAACCAGCATTGCACCTCTTTTTTATTTTTAATAACTTATTTGAACTCCGGACTTCTTTTGTGTTCAGTATGCAGCATTCAAAGCGACGTCATCAATTTCCAACATGTTCTGACATCATTTGTTGTTTTTGGTCATTTACCTAATTGTTTAGAGAGCTAAATGACCGTGAAAATGAAAATCACTACAAAATGAACTCTGAAAATGTTGAAACTTGGCATGGTATCATCATTTCACCCGCATAGCATGTGCGAAAGAGTAGAGAGGGTCACGGCAAAAACTGGACGCACTTCGTGTACAAACTGGACAAACTCTTTCGGAGTATCAGGGTTTCGGACGAGAACTCATCTGTTACACGGGCACTTCAATGTTTTTTAAACTTATTTGAACTCCCGACTTCTTTTGTGTTCAGCATGCAGCATTCAAAGTGACATCATCAATTTCCAACATGTTCTGACATCATTTGTTGTTTTTCGGTCATTTACCTAATTGTTTAGAGAGCTAAATGACCGTGAAATTGAAAATCACTACAAAATGAACTCTGAAAATGTTGAAACTTGGCATGGTATCATCATTTCACCCGCATAGCATGTGCGAAAGAGTAGGGAGGGTCACGGCAAAAACTGGACGCACTTCGTGTACAAACTGGACAAACTCTTTCGGAGTATCAGGGTTTCGGACAAGAACTCATCTGTTACACGGGCACTTCAATGTTTTTTAAACTTATTTGAACTCCGGACTTCTTTTGTGTTCAGTATGCAACATTCAAAGCGACGTCATCAATTTCCAACATGTTCTGACATCATTTGTTGTTTTTGGGTCATTTACCTAATTGTTTAGAGAGCTAAATGACCGTGAAATTGAAAATCACTACAAAATGAACTCTGAAAATGTTGAAACTTGGCATGGTATCATCATTTCACCCGCATAGCATGTGCGTAAGAGTAGAGAGGGTCACGGCAAAAACTGGATGCACTTTTTGTACAAACTAGACAAACTCTTTCGGAGTATCAGGGTTTCGGATGAGAACTCATCTGTTACACGGGCACTTCAATGTTTTTAAACTTATTTGAACTCCGGACTTCTTTTGTGTTCAGTATGCAGCATTCAAAGCGACGTCATCAATTTCCAACATGTTCTGACATCATTTGTTGTTTTTCGGTCATTTACCTAATTGTTTAGAGAGCTAAATGACCGTGAAATTGAAAATCACTACAAAATGAATTCTGAAAATGTTGAAACTTGCAATGGTATTTATCATTTCGGAGTATCAGAGTAGAGAAGGTCACAAAAAAACTACTCAGAAATAAATAGAAGAAAATAAATAAAGCAGAAAAGAATAAAACTATATAAAAAATTACTCGATAATAAATAGAAGAAAATAAATAATGCAGAAAAGAAAAAATCTATATAAAAAATTACTCAAAAATAAATAGAAGAAAATAAGTAATGCAGAAAATAAAAAACTATATAAAAAATTTGTTGGGATGCTGCCCAGTGGGCCTGCCAGACCTAGGGTGTGCAAATGGAGGCCCAGAAGGGCCAGCAGACTCACAGGGCAGCGCGCCCTAGTTAGGCCCAGAAGACAGATATATAGAGAAGCTCGAAGGAGCAGCCGCGGCTGGGTTTATAAACCAGTGCGGTTGCCCTTCGCTCGGCGAGGTGGGACTAAACATTGTGCACCGCCGGTGGCAGCGCACAACCATTAGTACCGGTTGGTGGCTCCAACTGGTACTAATGATTGGGCCTTTAGTACCGGTTCATGGCACGAACCGGTACTAAAGGGGGCCGTTTCCCGCCCCTTGGCCTGGCGAAAATTGGCCTTTAGTACCGGTTGGTGGCTCCAACTGGTACTAAAGGCCCCTCCTATATATATCTCACTTACGAAAAATTCAGTTTCATCGACCACTTCTTCCCGATCCAACTTCTTCGCCGCGCCCGTCGCCCATCGCACGCCGCCCTCGCCGCCCCCCGCCCGTCGTCGCCGTCACCGCCGTCGCCCCCGCCACCCGTCGTCGCCGTCACCGCCGTCGCCCCCGCCACCCGTCGTCG
>NC_041390.1:38250668-38260524 GCF_002162155.2 Triticum dicoccoides | reverse complement strand
CGTCACCGCCGTCGCCCCCGCAACCCGTCGTCGCCGTCACCGCCATCGCCCCCGCCGCCCGTCCCCGTCGCATCGCCCGCCGCCGCCGCCCCCTGCTCGTACACACACATACACACACACACACACATTGTTTTTACTTATTTTCTATTTTTTGTTGTTTAGATTAATGTTAGATAAATTACGTAGATAAAAATGTTAGAATGTTAATGTTAGCTAGATGAATTATATGGAAAAGATGTTAAATATTAATGTCAATTTTAGATGAATTATCTAGATATTAATTAGGTATATATATGAGATTTGAACTAGTTGAATTAATATAACTAGTATATTTGTAGTATGAAAATTAATAGAACAAGTTTATTTTTAGTAAGAAAATTTAGGTGTATGAGATTTGATGATCTAATCAAAATATTACTATATAGAACTACCTACTTTATTTTAGTAAGAAATTAATAGAACTAGTTTATTTTTAGTAAATGCTTAGTTGAATTAATAGAACTAGTTTATTTAGTTGAATTAATAGAACTAGTAAGTGTTTAATGTTTCACCTATATGTGAACATATGTTAGATATTAATGTCAAATGTTAGAAGAATTAGATATAGATTATATGTTAGATATATATTTAATTTAGTTATATGAGATTTCATTATCTAATTAATATTTTATTATATAGAACTAGCTACCTTATTTTTAGTAAGAAAATTAATAGAACTAGTTTAGTTGAATTAGTTGAACTAGTTAGTTGAATTGATTCAATTAATTAGGTATATTTTTCGTAAGTGCTTAGTTAAATTAGTTCAATTAATTAGTTGAACTAGTTGAATTAACAGAATTAGTTGAATTAATAGAACTAATAAGTGTTTAATGTTTCACCTATGAACATAGGAATGTCGTCTGACGACGAACACGATTTCATTATGTGCGAATACTGCGAAGACCTGCGCGGCCTGTGCGGCAGAAATTTTCTAGTTGATGATAGACGCTTCAGCATCAAGCTGGATGAGAACTTCGAAGTGGATACAGTAAGTCACAACGACAAGTCTTTTTTTCGTAATTAAGCATGACTTATGCTTCATTTGCTTCAACTTTTAATTTTAATTTTTCACTATTCTACTAGCGTATCCCCTGCCATGCAAGAATTTTTGTCTTGGATAAGATAGGTTTCAGTCCTAATGAAACTATGGAGGTAAAAAGAGTTTACTTGAAGACCGAGCATGGTTATACCTTCAACGTCAAATTATACAATGTAGACACATACACCTATTTTGAATGCAAAACTTGGCAAGCACTATGCAAGGCTTATGCATTTGAGCCTCATATGGTTATCACCTTTGATATTCGTCCGGAAGATGATATTGAAGGTAATAGAGACATCTGGGTCGATGTGCAGACGCCTCCAGTTCTACCATTATGTGAGTTTCTCAATCATATTTATGTCTTTGATATGAGATTATTTGAACTAGTTGAATAATTAATATATCTCAATTTATATTGACAGCTTACTTCCAATCAAGCAAACATGTCCGGCGCTTGGTAGACAGGACCGTCCACTGTCCCGGGGCTGAACTAACCTGCGAGGAGACAAGTCATTATGTTTCATGGCTTGAGGATCTTGATGCTGTCAAGACAAATTTCTTTCCTGCACTTAGAAATGTTAGTACTCAAAACGTGCAACCAATAGTGTTCGTACTAAACTACAGTCACATATATTTAGGAAAGATGGTAAGATTTCTACTATTTCTCCTCAGTGCATCTTTTGCATACATTATTTTTTTAAGCTAAACTTCATTGCTAAGTATGTTACTATACGATGTTCTTCAACAGGGACTCCCGATGAATGTTGTGCCTGATTGGATCGAGACTAAAGGTACCATGAATATTGTTAGCTTACGGCCAAGATATCCTACAATGCACTTTAGTGCATTCAGGATTTCTAATAGCGAGGAATGCTTAATAGTAAAAGACTAGAGCAAAATTGTGAACGATCACAGAGAAGTACTAGGGGGCAGCAATCAGAAGCGCAACCCACGATTAGGAGACAGGTTCATCTGCATGCTCCAATATGATGAATCAGCAAAGCTATACATGTTCTATGCTATTTTACCTGAGAGAGAGCAGCAGGAGTGATTAATTAGCTAGTTCATGCTCTTAGTACTTGTCCTCTCATGTCCGTGTTCTTTGTCCTGAACTTAATCTCAAAGAGTGATTTTCTTTTGTGGTGTTATGTACGCTTATAATATCATTACCATGTTGAACTCGATGATATCTTTGCTATGAAAACCGTTGGTGATGATATATATGATGCAAGAGTTTTTATATTAATATGATGATGATGATGAGTTATTATTCATTTATGAAAGAAACTACATATTAGTTTCAACTGGATGGATTCTAGCTAAGTGATCAAGTATATGCCATATCCATATTACCTCGATCACTTAAGTAGGTGATCAAGTATATATAATATGGATATGACATATACTTGATGACTTAGCTAGGATCCACGCATCCAGTCAAACTAATCTGCGGTACATTCACCTAATGATTTAACAACTCATTATAATGTAAAAAAAATCACTAAATTAAATTGAAAACACAAAATTAAAGTAAACATAAAAAATAAAACCAAAACACACCCAAATATTTAGTACCGGTTTGTGCTACCAACCGGTACTAATGTCCTACGCGCCCACGGAGCTGGCTCGTGCCACGTGGTTGCCCTTTAGCACCGGTTCATGCTGAACCGGTACTAAAGGGGGGGCCTTTAGTGCCCACAATTTAGTGCCGGTTACCGAACCGGCACTAAAGGCCCTTACGAACCAGTGCTATTGCCCGGTTCTGCACTAGTGATATGTTTCTCATTTATGGAGGTGACAAAAATCTCGTCGTAAACGGTTACGTCAATGCAAGCTTTGGCACTGATCCGAATGACTCTAAGTCAGAAACCAGATACGTACTTTTATTGAATGGTGGAGCTGTCAGTTGGTGCAGTTCTAAGCAGAGCGTCGCTACGGGATCTACGTGTGAAGTGGAATACATAGTTGCTTCGGAAGAAGCAAATGATGGAGTCTGGATGAAGGAGTTCATATCCGATCTAGGTGTAATACGTAGTGCATCGGGTCCAATGAAAATCTTTTGTGACAATACTGGTGCAATTGCCTTGGCAAAGGAATCCAGATTTCACAAGAGAACCAAGCACATCAAGAGACACTTCAATTCCATCCGTGATCAAGTCAAGGAAGGAGACATAGAGATTTGCAAGATACATACGGGTCTGAATGTTGCAGACCCATTGACTAAGCCTCTCTCACGAGCAAAATATGATCAGCACCAAGACTCCATGCGTGTTATAATCATTACTATCTAATCTAGATATTGACTCTAGTGCAAGTGGGAGACTGAAGGATATGCCCTAGAGGCAGTAATAAAGTTGTTATTTATATTTCCTTATATCATGATAAATGTTTATTATTCATGCTAGAATTGTATTAACCGGAAACTTAGTACATGTGTGAATACATAGACAAACAGAGTGCCCCTAGTATGCCTCTACTAGACTAGCTCGTTAATCAAAGAAGGTTAAGTTTCCTAGCCATAGACATGTGTTGTCATTTGATGAATGGGATCACATCATTAGAGAATGATGTGATGGACAAGACCCATCTGTTAGCTTAGCATAATGATCGTTTAGTTTTTCTGCTATTTCTTTCTTCATGACTGAGGGAGTCCTGGATTAGGGGGTGTTCGGGTGGGACTTTCCTTGGCGTGGAAGGCAAGCTTGGCGATGCGGATATTCAAGATCTCCTACCATTGTAACCGACTCTGTGTAACCCTAACCTAATCCAGTGTCTATATAAACCGGAGGGTTGTAGTCCGTAGGCAATCAACTCCATATACAACAATCATACCGTAGGCTAGCTTCTAGGGTTTAGCCTCCTTGATCTCGTGGTAGATCTACTCTTGTACTACCCATATCATCAATATTAATCAAGCAGGACGTAGGGTTTTACCTCCATCAAGAGGGCCCGAACCTGGGTAAAACATCGTGTTCCCTGCCTCCTGTTACCATCCGGCCTAGACGCACAGTTCGGGACCCCCTACCCGAGATCCGCCAGTTTTGACACCGACATTGGTGCTTTCATTGAGAGTTCCTCTGTGTCATCGCCTTTAGGCCCGATGGCTCCTTTGATCATCAACAACGATACGGTCCAGGGTGAGACTTTTCTCCCCGGACAGATCTTCGTCTTCGGCGGCTTCGCTCTGCGGGCCAATTCGCTCGGCCACCTGGAGCAGATCGAAAGCTACGCCCCTGGCCATCAAGTCAGGTTTGGAAGCTTAAACTACACGGCTGACATCCGCGGAGACTTGATCTTCGATGGGTTCGAGCCACGGCCAAGCGCGCCGCACTATCTCGAGGGGCATGACCTAGCTCTGCCTCCGGACAGTGTCCTGGAGGCCGCACACGCATCGGTTCCGACCCCTAACTCGGAGCCTATTGCGCCAATCGAGGATGAGCGGTTGGACGTCACCTCGGGGGCTTCGATCTCAAAGGCAATCGAGCCGAATGCTAGCCCCGCACTCTGCATGATCCGTGACTCCGAGGATCCGGACTCCTTTCCGAACTCCGACCCCCCCGCGCCCCTGCCGATCGAATCCGATTGGGCGCCGATAATAGAGTTCACCGCCGCAGACATCTTTCAGCACTCGCCTTGTGGCGATATCCTGAACTCTCTCAAGTCTCTCTCCTTATCAGGAGAGCCATGGCCGAACTACGGTCAGCGAGGATGGGATACGGACGATGAAGAAATTCAAAGCCCACCCACCACCCACTTGGTAGCCACTGTCGACAATTTAAATGACATGCTCAACTTCGACTCCAGAGACATCGACAGCATGGATGATGATGCAGGAGATACCGACGAACCAACGCCCATAGGGCATTGGACAGCCACCTCATCTCACGATGTGTACATGGTGGATACCCCTAAAGGAAGCGAAAACGAGGAGAAAGGGGATGGGACGGGAGATCGACCCCCCGAAAAGCAATCAAAGCGTCGGCGTAAACGCCGACCCAAGCCCCGCCTTGACAAAAACCCAGCCATAGAGCAGGACGAGCCGGTAGACGAAGAGCAGGCCTTAGAGCAACCGTCCGAACAGGGCAACACGGATAGAGAAACCGAACATCCCTCCTTCGGCAAAAACGGCATTCTGGACGACCTCACGCCGAATAAACCCATGGAGCAGAAGAATCTCCACGAGAGGCTCGTTGCAACTGCACGCAGCCTAAAAAAGCAGAAGCGGAAACTAAAAACAGCGGAAGATGCACTCTGGATTAGATGGAGCAAAGTAATCAATACCACAGATAAGTACGGCGACAGTAGCCGCACTAAAAGCTATCCGAAAACAAAGCTACTGCCTGAATTCGACGAAGAGGCCCTAGAGCCCTCGCATTCAAAAAATGAAAAAGCCACACGGTCGGATAGATGACCCCATAAAGCGGCAAGCGGCGCCGCACCTAAATCGGCATGCGACCCACTTAAGCACTCGCATCATGGCCCAGTCAGGTCCATTTATGGGCCAAGAAAGCAAGCTCTTGTAAGCAACGCTATGAAGCCATCATCAGAATCCGGCACACCCAAATGCAGGGGCGCCGCACACCCCCTATGTTTCACCGATGAGGTCCTGGACTATGAATTCCCAGAGGGATTCAAACCCGTAAACATAGAGGCATATGATGGAACAACAGACCCTGGAGTTTGGATCGAGGATTATATCCTCTACATACACATGGCTAGAGGAGATGATCTCCACGCCATAAAATATCTACCCCTTAAGCTTAAAGGGCCAGCCCGACATTGGCTTAAAAGCCTTCCCGAAAACACAATTGGAAGCTGGGAAGAGCTCGAGGATGCTTTCCGAGCAAACTTTCAAGGGACCTATGTCCGCCCTCCAGATGCAGACGATCTTAGTCACATAACTCAACAACCCGGAGAATCAGCTCGGCAGTTCTGGAATAGATTCCTCACTAAAAAGAATTAGATAGTCGACTGTCCGGACGCCGAAGCCTTAGCAGCTTTCAGGCATAACGTCCGAGACGAATGGCTCGCCAGACACCTCGGCCAAGAAAAGCCAAGAACAATGGCCGCACTAACAAGCCTCATGACCCGCTTTTGTGCAGGGGAGGATAGCTGGTTGGCAAGGTGCAGCCCCAGCAACCCAAGTACATCCGAAACTAGGGATGGAAACAGAAAATCGCGACGCAACAAGGACCGTTGCTAGACTAAGGACAAAAGTCCGAAGAGCACGGCAGTCAATGCCGGATTCAAAGGCTCATGACAAAATCAAAAAAAATCGCCCCCCAGGATAACAGGGACGATCCATCCAACCTAAATAAAGTCCTGGACAGGATATGTCAGATACACAGTACTCCCGAGAAGCCTGCTAACCATACCCACAGAGACTGTTGGGTTTTCAAACAATCCGGCTGACTCAATGCCGAACACAAGGGGCTCGACACACCAAGCGAAGACGAGGATGAACCCCAAAAGCAGAGCACCAGGAAACAAAAGAACTTCCCACAAGAAGTAAAAACAGTGAACTCACTTCACATAACAAAACGTGCGGCGCCCGTAAAGGTACGCACCACACGGCCCATCCCCAAAGGGTCCTGCCACTGGTTGTCAAAACCGATCATCTTCGATCAGCTAGATTATTCTAGGAATATCAAGAATGTAGGCTGGACTGCCTTGATACTCGATCCAATAATTGGCGGACTCCAGTTTTCAAATGTCCTTATGGACGGCGGCAGTGGACTAAACTTGATATATCAGGATACAATCCAGCACATGGGGATAAACCCAGCAAGAATCCGCCGCAGCAAAACCTCCTTTCAAGGGGTAATACCTGGTCCGGACACCCATTGTATGGGTTTTCTCCGGCTGGAAGTCATATTCGGCTCTGCCGATAACCTCCGCCGCGAAAAGCTGACCTTCCATATCATCCCGTTCTCAAGTCGCTATCAAGCACTACTGGGACGCGAAGCTTTCGCTCGCTTTAATGCAATACCGCATTATGCATCTCTTACGCTTAAGATGCCCGGTCCACGAGGCATCATCTCTTTGAAGGGAAAGCACTAAAGTGCACCTCCCCAAGCGGAGGATTGTGCGGCCGCTTTGACAGCCCCACAGCAAAATGGCCTCACCGGCTAAAAAAAAACTTCGAAATAGGTCATTCAAGACCACGAACGCGGATAGACGAGTTTGGTGCAAAATCATCATTGATGCAGGCCTAGAAGCCATATACCCCCACACTAGGGGCTCCACGCATATACAATAAGAGACAATAAAGCTCAATCTTATATATCTTACTTTTTACTTTGCTTATTTTAAACTTTTTCGGCACGACCCGTTTTCAACTCAGTTCCTCTCTTTTACAGATGAACGTCGTGTGGCGCCCGTCCAAGATACGGCACAATGGAGACACAGGCGCAAACGTGCAGTAGGGACCCGTCCTAAAGGATTCTTTTCAGATTAAGACCCTGCGTAAACCTTTTTTACTGTCTCTTGTTGCTACACATCCCCTGGTTTTTTCTTTCTAATATAACCAAGGAGGACGCTGGCGTCTTGGCATGTGGCCACGTTAGAATTTTTGCATGTACTTGGACACTAGGGGCTTTTTTAACAAAGAGTGTTGTTTCGCCCACACTCATAAAGACCGAACACCTTAGGGAGTGTTCGGCGTCGCGAGTTTTGGCATTATATGCATCAGCTCCGAATCATGTCTTTGGTCAAATGTTGGGTTGCCCGGCTCCTGAGTTCGGCTACCTTACGTTCCGCTCTATCGGCTAAGTAGCACCAGGAGAACTACTGCGATTGTGCCCCGGTTCGGCCGGGCGAGCACCTCAGTAGAGAAAGCCGAAAACTGACTGTCATGATGTAGCGTGAGACTGGTCAGCCACTCGATGACCTATCGGAATCTATCGGATTCCTCTGCTTTAACGAAGGGCCGCTTCCCCGTCAGGCACATACGCGCCCCGAACTCGGACGAGCGCAGTTGCCACCAAGGGGCTATCTAAATAGTCTCACTGTCAAACTCCTATGGCTAAGTGAAAGTGTTAAAGCATTATAGTCCGGTTGCCTGGCCCGCTGCGCTATCACCTCCTTTGTAGGACCAAGACGTTGGGTTAAGTGTGAAAATGCGTCTTCTGCGAGCACCCCCGCACTATGTGCGTGGGGGCTGAAGCCAACGACTGCCATCTTTCAGATTTTATATATATATATATATATATATATATATATATATATATATATATATATATATATATATATATATATATATATATATCTTAAAACGGCCGCACAGGAGGTGTTCCCAATACTTGGAGGCGCAAGTATAAAAAAGGACACTACAGTTTATCAAAATATTACTTTATAATTACATATGCTATCATAACATAGCATCTTTCGGGCACTGCGTCTCTATTACACGAGCACCTTCAAGAACTTCCTGAAAATAGTGCTCGGAGGGTACTCGGCTTTTGTCCGAATCTCGGGACGCAACAACGGTGGTCTCCATCTCTGCCCAGTATGTCTTAACACGGGCAAGAGCCATCCTAGCACCCTCTATGCATGCTGACCTCTTCATTGCATTTATACGCGGCACCACGTCAAGGAATTGCTGCACCAAGCTGAAATAACTCTTCGGCTCCGATCTCCCCGGCCACAGGTGACCCATGACGTACTTCATGGCGAGTCCAGACAACCTATTCAGTTCGGCCCATTGAGCCAAACGATCATCCACTGCCAGTGGACGCTCTGGATTGTGAAACTGCGACCAGAAAAGCTTTTCCACTTCGCGATCTTTCTGATCTCGAAAGTGTTCGGTCACATCAGCAGCACTCACTGCCAAGTCCAGATAGGTATCCTCCACACTCCACATTCGGTCCAACGGAGCAAACTTCGGATCACAAAATTTCCTTCGCAGCATAAAGGGCTTTCCAGCCGCAATCTGTTCGGCCTGATGCAGCTCCTCCTTCGCAGCTCTCATCGCAGAGCACGCGTCCTTGGCATTGGCAACGGCCTTCTCTAAGTCCGTCTGTTTCGCCTGGTCTTCTTTTTCAAGAAGTCTGCAACGGTCTGTAGCGCTTTTTAACTTTTCGGCCATCTCGGCCATCTCTTCTTTGCTTCGGCAATGAGCAGCCTGTTCGGCTCTTAGCTCTTCAAGGGCTTTCCTGGTGGCCGCATCACTTTCGCTGGCTTGTTCTTTAGCTCGGGCAAGTTCTGCCCTAAGACTCTCCACGGCGGCCGCACCATCTGCGTCAAGCACACATATCGTAAGACACAGGCATAAAACTGTTCTTACCTGATGCTGCCCGAGGAATTACATACCTTGAGCCTCATCAAGCCGCTTATCGACAAGCGTGATGTCGGCATCTGCCACTTCCAGTTTCCGCTTTAGTTCGGCAAAATCGTCAGTTCGGCTCGATTCCAGACACCCTGCCGCCTACATTCAAAGGCGACATCTTAGACCTGGGATTATGATCCTCCGCGCGCCGTCATTTCTTGACGATGCGCAGAGTCTCAGGGGCTACTATCTACACAGGGCGCATCTTATTCATGCGCAACTGACAAAAGTATACATTATCTAATGTACCTCAAAACCCGTCAGTAAACTTTTGACGGCCTCATACAATCCGCTCTCTACGGATGAAATCCTTTCAATCACCGTGCCCATCAATGCGCGGTGCTCCTCTGAGATAGAAGCTCGCCCCAACAGAATCTTTAGCTCCTCCGGCCGAGCACCAGATGGTGCCGGGCTCGTCCCATGACCTCTTTCGAAGGCCGGACGCGGAG
>NC_041390.1:38184804-38250504 GCF_002162155.2 Triticum dicoccoides | reverse complement strand
GGGCGCATAGCCACCTTCTGCCCCTGCCGGATTTGGAGAAACCCCCCGCGACGACACCTCAGGGTCGCCCGCCTCGCTAGGCGGCACGACAGGGGGAGGCGTCCTGCTCTCCATCATCTCCGGAAGGAGATCCCCCGAAGACGAGCTCTGCTGAGAAGGGCTGAGGTCCGAGCTACAAGATAAAGGTTTGGTTAATCTTCTCAGATATAAATCAAGGACTTCCCTCATCCCTCAAAAGGAAAATCTTTTCTCCACTTACGACTCGCTGGAGGGCTGATCCCCTTGAGGGCGTAGTCCGGCCAAGGAATTCCCCGGCTTCGGACCCTCTGACGAGGATTTTCTCCCCCGTTTCGAGGCCATGGTTTCCGGGTCGTCAGAGGCGGCTCTCCTCTTCCCCTTAGGAGAGGAATTGTCGGTTCCTCCCTTCGGAGAAGCCTCCTTCGAGGAGGCCATAGCTTCCTTGTCCTCTCCCTCCAAAGGCATTATCTCCAGCATCCTGACCAGCACGGGATCCGGCCTGGTTTCAGGAAGGGGAGCCGGACACCTGATCAACTTCGCCTTCGCTATCCACTCCTGTTTAAAAGGATGGCTCTTTTAGGGGCAAGTTTATGACAATTATACAGATAGAAGGTCCGGGCACAAGGTTGCTTACTTGAGTATCCGGGCGATTGCAGCTTAGGTCTGCGTCCTCGGTTAAATCCGGACACATCTCTTGTGATCCAAAGAACAGTCTATACATCTCCACGGGTGTTGCGCCCATAAAGTTTTGGAGAGCTCGCGGTCCCTCTGGATTAAACTCCCACAGGCGAAGGGGGCGACGTTTGCCGGGCAATATTCGGCGAATCAGCATGACCTGCGTCACCTTGACCAAGCTGAGGCCTCCTTCCAAGAGATCCTTAATTCGACCCTGTAACAGGGGCACGTCTTTGGGCAAACCCCAATCTAACCCTCTGTTAACCCATGACGCTAGCCGTGGTGGGGGACCCGAGCGAAAGGCAGGAAGCGCCACCCACTTGGTGCTCTGGGAAGCGGTGATATAAAACCACTCTCGTTGCCACAAGCCTAGCTCCTCTTGAAAAGAGCCCTCGGGCCATGGAGCATCAGCATTTTTGCTTATAACAGCGCCTCCGCACTCTGCGTGCCGTCCCTTGAACATCTTCGGCTCCACTTTGAAAGTATTGAGCCATAATCCGAAGTGAGTGGTAACACGGAGGAACGCTTCGCATACAACGATAAATGAGGAGATATGGAGGATGGACTCCAGAGCTAAGTCATGGAATTCCAGCCCGTAATAAAACAGCAGTCCCCTCACAAAGGGGTCCATCGGGAAGCCTAACCCTCGAAGGAAGTGAGACACGAACACTACGCTCTCACCGGGCTGGGGACTGGGGATAGCCTGCCTTTGAGCAGGCAACCTGTGTGAAATTTCGGCGGTCAAGAACTTAGCCTCTCTCAACTTTAGCACGTCCTCCTCCGTGACGGAGGAGGGCATCCATCGGCCTTGAAGGTTGGAACCGGACATTGTCGAAGGTCTGAGGCACCCGGAATCTGGAGCCTAGGGTGTTGGAACTCGAGGCGATGGGCGAACTTGTTTTGGGATTGGAGAAAAGGAGTAAGGCCCTGGTCTCTTTATAAGAGGTTGAATACCAGGAGCCCTCCCGTAACCGTTTGGGACTCGCCTTTAATCGAGAAAACATGCTAACGGGCACGATTGGGTTACCCACGTCCGTATTGATGAGAATCCCGTAAAAAGGGGGCACACGATCTCTGCTTTGACAAGACGTGCCAAGGAAACCGCCTCGCAAAACATGTTGAGGTGGAAAAGTGAAAACGATTCGAGTGAAGGACTTGGCTGTAGTGTGATGACGCACTGCGGGATACGTCAGCAGATTTGATTTGTGTTAATATTATTCTCTCTATGGCAATATGTGGAAGCTTATTTTGCAGAGCCGGACACTACTCTTGGTGTTTACAATCTTCTATGAAGGACTTGGAGGAGGAACCTGCCTTGCAATGCCGAAGACAATTTGCGCGTCGGACTCGTCGTCATTGAAGCCTGGTTCAGGGGCTACGGAGGGAGTCCTGGATTAGGGGGTGTTCGGGTAGCCGGACTATACCTTCAGTCGGACTCCTGGACTATGAAGATACAAGATTGAAGACTTCGTCCCATGTCCGGATGGGACTTTCCTTGGCGTGGAAGGCAAGCTTGGCGATGCGGATATTCAAGATCTCCTACCATTGTAACCGACTCTGTGTAACCCTAACCCAATCCGGTGTCTATATAAACCGGAGGGTTGTAGTTCGTAGGCAATCAACTCCATATACAACAATCATACCGTAGGCTAGCTTCTAGGGTTTAGCCTCCTTGATATCGTGGTAGATCTACTATTGTACTACCCATATCATCAATATTAATCAAGCAGGACGTAGGGTTTTACCTCCATCAAGAGGGCCCGAACCTGGGTAAAACATCGTGTTCCCTGCCTCCTGTTACCATCCGGCCTAGACGCACAGTTCGGGACCCCCTACCCGAGATCCGCCGGTTTTGACACCGACAATGAGTTATACATGTTCCTATGGCTATGAGATTATGCAACTCCCGAATATCAGAGGAACGCCTTGTGTGCTATCAAACATCGCAACATAGCTGGGTGATTATAAAGATGCTCTATAGGTGTCTCTGATGGTGTTTGTTGAGTTGGCATAGATCGAGATTAGGATTTGTCACTCCATGTATCGGAGAGGTATCTCTGGGCCCTCTCGGTAATGCACATCACTATGAGCCTTGCAAGCAATGTGACTAATGAGTTAGTCATGGGGTGATGCATTATGTAACGAGTAAAGAGACTTGCCGGTGATGATATTGAACTAGGTATGATGATACCGACGATCGAATCTCGGGCAAGTAACATATCGATGACAAAGGGAACAACGTATGTTATTATGTGGTTTGACCAATAAAGATCTTCGTAGAATATGTAGGAACCAATATGAGCATCCAGGTTCCACTATTGGTTATTAACCGGAGATGTGTCTCGGTCATGTCTACATAGTTCTCGAACCCGTAGGGTCCGCACGCTTAATGTTCGATGACGATTTGTATTATGAGTTATGTGATTTGATGTACCGAAGTTTGTTCGGAGTCCCAGATGAGATCACGGACATGACGAGGAGTCTCGAAATGGTAGAGACATAAAGATTCATATATTGGAAAGTTACATTCAGACACCGAAATGGTTCGGGTCGTTTCGGATGAGTTTCGGAGTACCGAGGGTTACCGGAACCCCCTCCGGGAAGTTATTGGGCCTCATGGGCCTAGTGGTTGAAGAGAGGAGGCAGGCCAAGAGGTGGGGCATGCCCCCCTAGCCCAAACCGAATTGAACTAGGGCTAGGGGGCGGCCCCCATTTCCTTCTCTTCTCCTACTCCTTCCCCCTTCTCCTTGTGGAAGTAGGAAAGGTGGGGGGGGCGAATCCTACTTGGAGTAGGATCCCCCCCTTGGGTGCGCCAACCCTGGCCGGCCTCCTCCTCCCTCCCCCCTTTATATACGTGGGAGGGGGGGCACCCCATAGACACACAAGTTGATCTTTAGCCGTGTGCGGTGCCCCCCTCCATAGTTTTACACCTAGGTCATATTGTTGTAGTGCTTAGGCGAAGCCTTGGGTCGGTAACTTCATCATCACCATCAACACGCCATCGTGCTGATGAAATTCACCCTCGGTCTCAGCTGGATCAAGAGTACGAGGGATGTCACCGAGCTGAACGTGTGCAGATTGCGGAGGTGTCGTGCATTCGGTACTTGATCGGTTGGATCACGAAGATGTTCGACTACATCAACCGCGTTACTAAACGCTTCCTCTTTCGGTCTACGAGTGTACGTAGACACACTCTCCCCTCCCATTGCTATGCATCTCCTAGATAGATCTTGCATGATCGTAGGAAAATTTTGAAATACTGCGTTCCCCATCAATTAGAAGAGCTACAGAACAAGGCAAATACATGAACATAAACCTAGCTAGGATTGGCGGATGAGAGCTCAAAAATCTATGAACCGAGATCAAGAAAAGGAACAAGGAATACAGGGAAGGGATGACAACATATGTGAACCACTTGGAAGAGCACCTCTAAGCACAACGGCCGAGAACATCAACCAAATGCTCACGCAATGAGAGATGTAGAGCTCAAAATGTAAATTGCCCATGTCTTTGTCTCTCTCCCATGCTCTTAATGTATTGCTTGAACTGCCGCTGACGAAGGTGTAAAAAGAAGACAAGCTACAGAGCGAATAGAGAAGTTTCAGAATCGAAGGGAAAACAGCCAGCGCCACGAGTTAACGGGCAGCCCATAAACACATGACACGTGAGTGAGCCCACTAAAACAAATAACCAAGCGAGCATGCACGAATAGGTGTGTATGGATCAAACGCACACAATATCCGACTAAAAATGAATTGTTTTCGGTCAGATGGAAATTAGAAAAACCGTTTATTGATGGTACATATTTGGGCCAGGAACCTTGTTCGATGCGAGTACTTCATGGGTTCAGAAACCAACAAAAAATATGAATCATGAGTGATGCAAGTTTCCATGACTGTCTGAGTTGGAGCCGGATCCTCTGACTTAGGAAGGAAAGTAACTTGACTTTCCTTTCACTCTAATTTAATGAACAATTCTCATTTCAATTCCTAAAAAAGTAACTACAATTTTCAAAAGATCCATTTCAGTTTTCAAAAGACTTATTTTAGTTTTTTAAAGCCTCATTTGAACCTTTTCAAAATATCCCTATCAATATCCAAAGGTCTCTAACTTGCCTTCCCTTTTTTACACATGAAATTCCTCATCGAAGTCAGAGGATTCGGCTTTGCCCGAGTCATGTTTTTGTTGTTGTTCCCAGCTATCATTATTGTTCTCCACACATTCTTGTCGTAAAGGCATCTCCTACGCATTACATCAAAATAGACACACTAAATTTCTGTGGACACGTCTGAATGTGTGTCGCCCCCTAAATTAATCATGCACTAAACATCCACACAGCATGCACGATCAAGATCAGTGACTCACGCTATAATATCAGAACACGACTCTACGACTCAAATTTAAACAAAGAACAAAACATTACAAGCCTGTGTCATAGGATCCAAAATTACATCAAGAGTTAGGTATGTCTTACAGACAAATACAAGGGTGCCTAAAAAGGCGAAAACAAACAATGACTCTAGATCGAAAAGGTGCGGTGCCTAGGACCTCCGAACTACTCATCGATGTCGAACTCCATGTAGTAGCAAGCTCGGAATCCTCTGGCTCCTGGGCTCCATCACCTGATCGCAGCAACCGGGTAGAAGAAAAGGGGTGCAAAGCATCCATGAGTACTCATTTGAAGTACTCGCAAGACTTACATTAGATCTATACTACATATGCATCGGTATCAAAGGAATGGGGTATATCGGTGGACTATACTGCAGAATGCCAGAACGAGAGGGGGAAGCTCTATGCATCACAGAGCCACCATCTTGCAGCAATAGACAAGACAAGAGCAGATCATCTTGCAGTAAGGAAAGGAGTATGAGTGCATACGATACCATCACTACACTTTAGACTTTAAGTCTTTCAAAGGGTCTATCAAGGTCTAAACTTGAATTATATGCATGGATACTATCTCAGATCATTTTGGCGTATAGCCAATTCCGGGGTCAGGGACCATCAATGCTTCTCTGTGTATCATAGGTTCATTATTTGATTCAACAATATTTCGTCTGCATACCCTGAAGGTATGTATGAATTTTTCCATCCTAGATAGTTCAGGTGCATGTTCAACCTAGATCTCTATATCCTATGTAAAGGCTTCTGTATCGGTCGCGATAAAAGATTCCAGAACTACTTCTAGTGTTTCTTTTCTTTGACCTGATCACGAAGATTCTGTAACCTCGTCGAATTGGACTGTCCTCCCACTCACTCTTTTGCAAAAAAGATTTTCTTCAAAATTTATGCACTCTGCGATAAAACACTTTGCCTCAGCATAGTGATTGAGGAATACCCAACAATTTGGGATTACCTACAAAGTAGCACTCATTTCAATAAATTTGATGGTGCTATTTTCAGTGTAAAGTCATAATCTCTAAAGCATCACTTTAAAAGTATATTGGTGGAACAATCAATTTCATGTCTGATCTCACCATATCATACATAGCTTGATTACATCTACTCAAATAACTCTACTCTCAGTAGTGTTTCTAGGAGGTGCAAGCTATAAAAGAATTTTATAGCTCATCATACATTCGCTAAATTTGTAAATAAAATATTCTTTTTTTCTGCAATCCAATTGTAGAAAAATAATTCTCTTGTTATAATAATTTCTACTTCATACTGAAAATCTTTTTGAAACATTTCAAAAGATCCAGATTTATGTCTCAATTAGTAAATATAAATATCTACTTGAGTCATCCTTGAAGATAGATAAATCCACTACTTGCAAGAACACTTATTGGACTACATACATCAATATGCATATTTGCAATTATTTTTGTTGCTCGTTCTTTATGGCCTATGAACGGTATTTTAGTTTACTTCACTATTGGACGAAAGTTGCAAGTGTCAGATGATACGTAATCATATGACTCCAAAATCCATCACTATGGAATTTCTCCATGCGGGTTTCTCTAATGTGACTAAATGCAGTGACACACATATGTGGTATTCTTTTAGTCTTGTGACATTTAGCGACAGTGGTATGGATGTTCAATCCTATCATCAATATTCATAACTTAAATCCTATTCACACTAGAAGTAGGGCCATTTTTCTCATTGCATTGAACAACTATTGTTCTCTCATGAACAACCTCTTTGCAACTCCTATGCAATGGGTTAGAGTGTATGAGACTCTAAATGAATTATGATAATAAATTCAGAGGTAATGTGTTGATGAAAAAGTATCACAACTATTACAAAATTTTCAACACATATTTTAACCTCATTAATTTGTTGGTCATTAGGCCGTAGTAATTCTTGCATCGATTCGCAACAACATGCAATCGAGTCGGTATCCTTGTGATCAACTTTTAACCAAAATCCCCGAAGAATTTAGTGTTTAAAAATTTAATCACAATTCTCAAGAATCACACATTACTTGACCGACTTTATCTACATCTTATAACTTGTATGACATTCATACTTGAGGTGGACATTCCACTCTTCTTTTTCCTTCTGCCTCTAAACTTCTTATAGTTTTACTTTCAATATTTCTCACACTCAACAGAAGAATCATCTAACCTTTTAAGAGTGGCGTGAGCCCCGAACTTCCATATGCCTGTAAATCTTATTACATCCTTTGGTTTGTTCTTTCTCTTTAAGTTCTCACCATCAACTCATGACTGGCGCTCTTTCGGTTCTTACACATTTTAATCTTAAACATAGTTGAACACTTCACTAGATCTTGCAAATATAACACTCCTTTAGATATCACATATCTTTAACCTTTGTTTGTTTTTGAAAACAATTTCCAATTCCAAGAATATCACATAACTATCCCAAACATTTTTGAAGTTTGGGTTTCTCGGAAGCAATCAAACCGTAATGCAATTCTAGCTTTTGGATCGAAGGACGTGAGTCTCATCATCCATAGCATTAGCTGGAGAGTATTGTAAGCATGCAATAGGACAAAATCCTTCTTGGCATTCTTAGAGGACAATCCTCTCAATCATAAAGATTCAACCAGATAAGTAATATCCAATCAATTTCAACAACAAAGGCGGAACTATGAGCCATAATTATACAACAATAATGCAAACTACACATAGACATAGTTCATAATTAATTTGCACTAGTGATTAAACTAAATTAATACATAATTGTGCTCTGACTCAAATCAATATCTCTCATAATTGATTTTAAGTGATCCAAATCTAGTTCTCACCCATTGATGTAGACATCACTGATGACGAGAATTTTGACCGATGGGCAAACTCTTGCCGATCATATCTCCATATGACTCTTGTTCATCTTTCGATGCTTCGTGCTCCGAGCTCAGAACGATTCTGCTAGAACTTCAAGACAACTGAGTGTTATTTGCATCCGTGGTCTGATCATCCCCGTCTTACACCTCACGTCCCATTTGTACTCCAGTGGACATGACGCACTCCGGAACGCTACATGTTATAGACGGTTGCAACAATGGGAAGAGCACCTTTTAACTTGATATTTACTGTGAGGGATCACCCTAATAATTTGACTACTGCGCAATCAAAGGGTGCAAACAACAAAGGGATAAACATCTCAAGCAATTCAAAATAGCATGATATGGTATAGCCCTGGGCACGGGAATTCTCTATGATCGTCCTCAATCTCTAGTTGAAGTGACGTGACGGCCAATATTTCGTTGTCGTGGCAAACATTTCAAAAATATTGTCGTGGCGGCAATCTTAGAATATGTTGTCATAGTGTTCGTTTCAGAAAACATTGTCATGGCACCAAAATCTGAATTTTTTTCATGGCACAAAACTATAGCTCCTCGTCCCGCACCTGGTACACCTTCTCCTCGGTGGGGTTCTTTGTGTACGTCTTGCCACCATCACTTGTAACCTATCTCTATGATATTTACGTTAAGGTGGAAATTGTTGGGGAACGTAGTAATTTCAAAAAAATCCTACGCACATGCAAGATCATGGTGATGTATAGCAACGAGTGGGGAGAGTATGTCTATGTACCCTCGTAGACCGAAAGCGGAAGCGTTTATCGACATGGTTGATGTAGTCGTACACCTTCACGATTCGTCCCGATCAAGTTGCGAACATACGGCACCTCTGCGTTCAGCACACGTTCAGCTCAATGACGTCCTCGCCTTCTTGATCCACCAAGAGGGGCAAAGTAGTAGATGAGTTCCGGCAACACGACAATGTGGTGACGGTGTTGGTGAAGAACAATCTCTGCAGGGCTTCGCCTAAGCACTACGAAAACTACTACGGAGGATAAACTAGAGGGGACAGGGTTGCCAGCACACAACTTGGTGTTTCTTGATGTGTCTTGGGTGCTAGCCCTACCCCTCTATTTATATGTTGAGCCTTGGGGTCGAAACTTGGAGTAAAAGCCTCCACAAAGTCGGTTTCACCCGAAAGGCAAGAGTCCTTCTTGGACTCCAGGGCCAGACGCCAGGGTTCCCGGCGTCTGGATCCAGACGCCAGGGACCCTGACGTCTGACCCCTAGACTCTGCAAAACTTCCATTTGTGCTTTCCAAAAATCTTGTGGGCTATCCCCTTTGGCCCAAATAAAGTGTTCTCATACCCAAACATTTCGGGAAACATCCGGAACCCCTTTTGGCGAATTCTGGAACCCTTCCGGAGAACAAACACTATTATCCATATATCAAACTTTATCTCCGGACCATTCTGGAGTTCCTCGTCATGTTCGTGATCTTATTCAGAACTCCAAACAATATTCGGTTACCAACGTACATAACTCATAAATACTATATCGTCAATGAATGTTAAGCGTGCAGACCCTACGGGTTCGAGAACTATGTAGACATGACCGAGACACTTCTCTGGTCAATAACCAATAGCGGAACCTGGATGCCCATATTGGTTCCTACATATTCTATGAAGATCTTTATCGGTCGAACCGCATAACAACATGTGTTGTTCCCTTTGTCATCGGTATGTTACTTGCCCGAGATTCAATCATCGGTATCTCAATACCTAGTTTAATCTCGTTACCGGCAAGTCTCTTTACTCATTCTGTAATGCATCATCCCGCAACTAACTCATTAGTTACATTGCTTGCAAGGCTTATAGTGATGTGCGTTACCGAGAGGGCCCAGAGATACCTCTCCGACAATCGGAGTGACAAATCCTATTCTCAATCTATGCCAACTCAACGAACACCATCGGAGACACCTGTAGAGCACCGTTATAATCACCCAGTTACGTTGTGACGTTTGGTAGCACACAAAGTGTTCTTCCGGTAATCGGGAGTTGCATAATCGCATAGTCATAGGAACATGTATAAGTCATGAAGAAAGCAATAGCGGTAAACTAAACGATCAAGTGCTAAGCTAACGGAATGGGTCATGTCAATCACATCATTCTCCTAATGATGTGATCCCATTAATCAAATGACAACTCATGTATATGGCTAGGAAACTCATCCATCCTTGATCAACGAGGTAGTCAAGTAGAGGCATACTAGTGACACTATGTTGTCTATGTATTCACACATGTATTATATTTGCGGTTAATACAATTCTATCATGGATAATAAACATTTATCATGATGTGAGGAAATAAATAATAACTTTATTATTGCCTCTAGGGCATATTTTCTTCAGTCTCCCACTTGCACTAGAGTCAATAATCTAGATTACACAGTAATGATTCTAACACCCATGGAGTCTTGGTGCTGATCATGTTTTGCTCATGGAAGTGCCTTAGTCAACGGGTCTGCAACATTCAGATTCGTATGTATCTTGCAAATCTCTATGTCTTCCACCTGGACTTGATCCGGATGGAATTGAAGCGTCTCTTGATGTGCTTCGTTTTTTGTGAAATCTGGATTCCTTTGCTAAGGCAATGGCACCAGTATTGTCACAAAAGATTTTCATTGGACCCTATGCACTATGTATGACACCTAGATCGGATATGAACTCCTTCATCCAGACTGCTTCATTTGCTGCTTCTGAAGCTTCTATGTACTCCACTTCACACGTAGATCCTGCCATGACGCTTTGTTTAGAACTGCTCCAACTAACAGCTCCATCATTCAACATAAATATGTATCCGGTTTGCGATTTATAATCGTCCGGATCAGTGTCAAAGCTTGCATCAATGTAACCATTTATGACGAGCTCTTTGTCACCTCCATAAATGAGAAACATATGCTTAGTACTTTTCAGGTATTTCAGGATGTTCTTAACTGCTGTCCAGTGATCCACTCCTGGATTACTTTGGTACCTCCCTGCTAAACTAATAGCAAGGCATACATCAGGCCTGGTACACAGCATTGCATACATGATAGAGCCTATGGCTGAAGCATAGGGAACACTTTTCATTTTCACTCTATCTTCTACAGTGGTCGGGCATTGAGTCTTACTCAACTTCACTCCTTATAACACAGGCAAGAACCCTTTCTTTGCTTGATCCATTTTGAACTTCTTCAAAACTTTATCAAGGTATGTGCTTTGTGAAAGTCCAATTAAGCATCTTGATCTATCTCTATAGATCTTGATGCCCAATATATAAGCATCTTCTCCGAGGTCTTTCATTGAAAACTCTTATTCAAGTATCCTTTTATGCTATCCAGAAATTCTATATCATTTCCAATCAACAATATGTCATCCACATATAATGTTAGAAATGCTACAGTGCTCCCACTCACTTTCTTGTAAATACAGGCTTCTCCAAAAGTCTGTATAAAACCATATGCTTTGATCACACTATCAAAATGTTTATTCCAACTCCAAGAGGCTTGCACCAGTCCATAAATGGATCGCGGGCTTGCACACTTTGTTAGCACCCTTAGGATCAACAAAACCTTCTGGTTGCATCATATACAACTCTTCTTCCAGAAATCCATTCAGGAATGCAGTTTTGACATCCATTTGCCAAATTTCATAATCATAAAATGCGGCAATTGCTAACATGATTCGGACAGACTTAAGCATCACTACGGGTGAGAAAGTCTCGTCGTAGTCAACCCCTTGAACTTGTCGAAAAGCTTTCGCAACAAGTCGAGCTTTGTAGATAGTAACATTACCGTCAGCGTCAGTCTTCTTATTGAAGATTCATTTATTCTCGATGGCTTGCCGGTCATCGGGCAAGTCAACCAAAGTCCACACTTTGTTCTCATACATGGATCCCATCTTAGATTTCATGGCCTCAAGCCATTTTGTGGAATCTGGGCTCACCATCACTTCTTCATAGTTCGTAGGTTCGTCATGGTTAAGTAACATGACTTCCAGAACAGGATTACCTTACCACTCTGGTGCAGATCTTACTCTGGTTGACCTACGAGGTTTGGTAGTAACTTGATCTAAAGTTTCATGATCATCATCATTAGCTTCCTCACTAATTGGTGTTGGTGTCACAGGAACCGGTTTCTGTGATGAACTACTTTTCAATAAGGGAGCAGGTACAGTTACCTCATCAAGTTCTACTTTCCTCCCACTCACTTCTTTCGAGAGAAACTCCTTCTCTAGAAAGGATCCATTCTTAGAAACAAATGTCTTGCCTTCGGATCTGTGATAGAAGGTGTACCAAATAGTTTCTTTTGGGTATCCTATGAAGACACATTTCTCCGATTTGGGTTCGAGCTTATCAGGTTGAAGCTTTTTCACATAAGCATCGCAGCCCCAAACTTTAAGAAACGACAACTTTGGTTTCTTGCCAAACCACAGTTCATAAGGCATCGTATCAATGGATTTTGATGGTGCCCTATTTAACATGAATGCAGTCGTCTCTAAAGCATAACCCCAAAACGATAGCGGTAAATCAGTAAGAGACATCATAGATCGCACCATATCTAGTAAAGTACGATTACGACGTTCGGACACACCATTACGCTGTGGTGTTCCGGGTGGCATGAGTTGTGAAACTATTCCGCAATGTTTCAAATGTAGACCAAACTCGTAACTCAAATATTCTCCTCCACGATCAGATCGTAGAAACTTTATTTTCTTGTTACGATGATTTTCCACTTCACTCTGAAATTCTTTGAACTTTTCAAGTGTTTCAGATTTATGTTTCATCAAGTACATATACCCATATCTACTCAAATCATCTGTGAAGGTCAGAAAATAACGATACTGATGTCTACTACACAACCTTCTTCTTGTAGACGTTGTTGGGCCTCCAAGTGCAGAGGTTTGTAGGACAGTAGCAAATTTCCCTCAAGTGGATGACCTAAGGTTTATCAATCCGTAGGAGGCGTAGGATGAAGATGGTCTCTCTCAAGCAACCCTGCAACCAAATAACAAAGAGTCTCTTGTGTCCCCAACACACCCAATACAATGGTAAATTGTATAGGTGCACTAGTTCGGCGAAGAGATGGTGATACAAGTGGTATATGGATGGTAGATAAAGGTATTTGTAATCTGAAAATATAAAAACAGCAAGGTAACTAATGATAAAAGTGAGCATAAACGGTATTGCAATGATAGTAAACAAGGCCTAGGGTTCATACTTTCACTATTGCAAGTCCCCTCAACAATAATAGCATAATTGGATCACATAACTATCCCTGAACATGCAACAAAGAGTCACTCCAAAGTCACTAATAGCGGAGAACGAACGAAGAGATTATGGTAGGGTACGGAACCACCTCAAAGTTATTCTTTCCAATCAATCCGTTGGGCTATTCCTATAAGTGTCACAAACAGCCCTAGAGTTCGTACTAGAATAACACCTTAAGACACAAATCAACCAAAACCCTAATGTCACCTACATACTCCAATGTCACCTCAAGTATCCGTGGGTATGATTATACGATATGCGTCACACAATCTCAGATTCATCTATTCAACCAACACATAGAACCTCAAAGAGTGCCCCAAAATTTCTACCGGAGAATCACGACGAAAATGTGTGCCAACCCCTATGCATAGGTTCATGGGCGGAACCCGCAAGTTGATCACCAAAACATACATCAAGTGAATCACGTGGTATCCCGTTGTCACCACAGATACGCACGGCAAGACATACATCAAGTGTTCTCAAATCTTTAAAGACTCAATCCAATAATATAACTTCAAAGGGGAAACTCAATCCATTACAAGAGAGAAGAGGGGGAGGAGAAACATAGGATCCAACTATAATAGCAAAGCTCGCGATACATCAAGATCGTGCCAAATCAAGAACACGAGAGAGAGAGAGAGAGAGAGAGAGAGAGAGAGAGAGAGATATCAAACACATAGCTACTGGTACATACCCTCAGCCCCGAGGGAGAACTACTCCCTCCTTGTCATGGAGAGCACCGGGATGATGAAGATGGCCACCGGTGAGGGTTCCCCCCCCCCCCTCCGGCAGGGTGCCGGAACAGGGTCCCGATTGACTTTTGGTGGCTACAGAGGCTTGCGGCGGCGGAACTCCAGATCTAATCTCCGTTCTGGAAGTTTTAGGATACGTGGGTATATATGGGTGAAAGGAGTACGTCGGTGGACCGAAGGGGTGGCCACGATGCAGGGGGCGCGCCCCAGGGGGGTGGGCGTGCCCCCTGCCCTCGTGAGCTCCTCCTTCATCTTCTGACGTAGGGTCCAAGTCTATCCGGTAGGTTTCGTTCCAAAAATAACTTCTCCAGTTGATTTCGTTCCGTTTCGACTCCGTTTGATATTCCTTTTCTTTGAAACACTGAAATAGGCATAAAACAGCAAATCTGGGCTGGGCCTCCAGTTAATAGGTTAGTCCCAAAAATAATATAAAAGTGGAAAATAAATCCCAATATTGCCCAAAACAGTAGATAATATAGCATGGAGCAAGAAAAAATTATAGATACGTTGGAGACGTATCAAGCATCCCCAAGCTTAATTCCTGCTCGTCCTCGAGTAGGTAAATGATAAAAAGATGATTTTTGATGTAGAATGCTAGTTGGCATAATTTCAATGCAATTCTTCTTACTTGTGATATGAATATTCAGATCCGAAAGATTCAAGACAAAAGTTCATATTGACATAAAAATAATAATACTTCAAGCATACTAATAAAGCAATTATGTCTTCTCAAAATATTATGGCCAAAGAAAGCTATCCCTACAAAATCATATTGTCTGGCTATGCTCTATCTTCACCACACAAAGTATTTAAATCTTGCACAACCCCGATGACAAGCCAAGCAATTGTTTCATACTTTTGATGTTCTCAAACTTTTTCAATCTTCACGCAATATATGAGCGTGAGCCATGGACATAGCACTATAGGTGGAATAGAATGGTGGTTGTGGAGAAGACAAAAAAGGAGAAGATAGTCTTACATCAACTAGGCGTATCAATGGGCTATGAAGATGCCCATCAATAGATATCAATGTGAGTGAGTAGGGATTGCCATGCAACGGATGCACTAGAGCTATAAGTATATGAAAGCTCAACAAAAGAAACTAGTGGGTGTGCATCCAACTTGCTTGCTCACGAAGACCTAGGGCATTTTGAGAAAGCCCATCATTGGAATATACAAGCCAAGTTCTATAATGAAAGATTCCCACTAGTATATGAAAGTGACAACATAGGAGACTCTCTATCATGAAGATCATGGTGCTACTTTGAAGCACAAGTGTGGTAAAAGGATAGTAGCATTGCCCCTTCTCTCTTTTTCTCTCATTTTTTATTTTTTTGGGGCCTTATCTTTTTTATGGCCTCTTTTTTTGGGCTTCTTTGGCCTCTTTTATTTATTTATTTTTGTCCGGAGTCTCATCCCGACTTATGGGGGAACCATAGTCTCCATCATCCTTTCCTCACTGGGACAATGCTCTAATAATGATGATCATCACACTTTTATTTACTTAAAACTCAAGAATTACAACTCGATACTTAGAGCAAGATATGACTCTATATGAATGCCTCCGGCGGTGTACCGGGATGTGCAATGACTCACGAGTGACATGTATGAAAGAATTATGGACGGTGGCTTTGCCACAAATACGATGTCAACTACATGATCATGCAAAGCAATATGACAATGATGAAGCGTGTCATAATAAACGGAACGGTGGAAAGTTGCATGGCAATATATCTCGGAATGGCTATGGAAATGCCATAATAGGTAGGTATGGTGGCTGTTTTGAGGAAGGTATATGGTGGGTTTATGGTACCGGCGAAAGGTGTGCGGTACTAGAGAGGCTAGCAAAGGTGGAAGGGTGAGAGTGCGTATAATCCATGGACTCAATATTAGTCATAAAGAACTCACATACTTATTGCAAAAATCTATTAGTTACCTAAACAAAGTACTACGCGCATGCTCCTAGGGGATAGATTGGTAGGAAAAGACCATCGCTCGTCCCCGACCGCCACTCATAAGGAAGGCAATCAATAAATAAATCATGCTCCGACTTCATCACATAACGGTTGACCATATGTGCATGCTACGGGAATCACAAACTTCAACACAAGTATTTCTCAAATTCACAACTACTCAACTAGCATGACTCTAATATTACCATCCTCATATCTCAAAACAATCATCAAGTATCAAACTTCTCTTAGTATTCAACACACTCATAAGAGAATTTTATTATTCTTGAATACCTAGCATATTAGGATTTTAAGAAAATTACCATGATATTTAAGAGTCTCAAAATAATCTAAGTGAAGAATGAGAGTTCATCTATTTCTTCAAAATAAAACTACCACCATGCTCTAAAAGATATAAGTGAAGCACTAGAGCAAATGACAAACTACTCCGAAAGATATAAGTGAAGATCAATGAGTAGTCGAATAATTATGCAACTATGTGAAGACTCTCTAACATTTAATAATTTCAGATCTTGGTATTTTATTCAAACAGCAATCAAAGCAAAATAAAATGACATTCTAAGAATGGCAAACATCATGTGAAGAAGCAAAAACTTAGGATCAACCGAAACTAACCGATAGTTGTTGAAAAAGAAAGGTGGGATGCCAATCGGGGCATCCCCAAACTTAGATGCTTGAGACTTCTTGAAATATTATCTTGGGGTGCCTTGGGAATCCCCAAGCTTGAGCTTTTGTGTCTCCTTAATTCCTCTCATATCACGGTCTCCCTAAATCTCAAAAGCTTCATCCACACAAAACTCAACAAGGACTCGTGAGATAAGTTAGTATAAACCATTGCAAAAACCTTATCATACTCTACTGTAGCAAATCACTAAAATTATTATTCAACATTGCATACTAAATGCCTCTGCATATTTAATAGTCCTATCCTCAAATAGAATCATTAAAGAAGCAACCATATGCAAACAATGCAAACATAACAGCAATCTGCCTAAACAGGATAGTCTGTAAAGAATGCAGAAACATCCATACTTCCCTAGCTCTAAAAATTATGAAATAAAATTCCCACTGTATTAAATTTATCATATCTTAATATGCAAAAGGTTTCAACATTTTATCACATTCTGAACTTTCTAGGGAATTATTGCAACAGCGGTAAACTTTCTGTTTTCAAACAGCGACATGTATACTTGTAACATAGGCATAGTAAAGGCTATCAATGCCACTTTTATTGAAATAAAAGATGCAAAACATTTTTATAAATAACATCAAGCAAATCCTAACAAAATAAATTGACGCTCCAAGAAAAACACATATCATGTGGTGAATAAAAATATAGCTCCAAGTAAAGTTACCGATGAACGAAGACGAAGGAGGGGATGCCTTCCGGGGCATTCCCAAGCTTAGGCTCTTGGTTTTCCTTGAATATTACCTTGGGGTGCCTTGGGCATCCCCAAGCTTAGGATCTTGCCACTCCTTATTCCATAGTCCATCGAATCCTTACCCAAAACTTGAAAACTTCACAACACAAAACTTAACAGAAAACTCGTAAGCTCCGTTAGTATAAGAAAACAAAAGACCACTTCAAAGTACTGTAATGAACTCATTATTTATTTATATTGGTATTAAACCTACTGTATTCCAACTTCTCTATGGTTTATAAACTATTTCACTAGCCATAGATTCATCAAAATAAGCAAACAACACACGAAAAACAGAATCTGTCAAAAACAGAACAGTCTGTAGTAATCTGAATCAAACGTATACTTATGGAACTCATAAAATTCTCAAATAAATTTCTGGACCTGAGTAATTTATCTATTAATCATCTGCAAAAATAATTAACTAAATATCACTCTCCAATAAAAAATGGAAGAAATCTCGTGAGCGCTAAAGTTTCTGTTTTTTACAGCAAGATCAACAAGACTTTCCCCAAGTCTTCCCAACGGTTCTACTTGGCACACACACTAATTAAACACATAAAACCACATCTAAACAGAGGCTATATGAATTATTTATTGCTTAACATGAGCAAAAAGCAAAAAACGAGAATAAAATTGGGTTGCCTCCCAACAAGCACTATCGTTTAACGCCCCTAGGTAGGCATGATGATTTCAATGATGCTCACATAAAAGATAAGAATTGAAACATAAAGAGAGCATCATGAAGAATATGACTAGCACATTTAAGCCTAACCCACTTCCTATGCGTAGGGATTTTTTTGAGCAAACAACTTGTGGGAACAAGAATCAACTTGCATAGAAGGTAAAACAAGCATAACTTCAAAACCTTAAGCACATAGAGAGGAAACTTAATATTATTGCAATTCCTACAAGCATATGTTCCTCCCTCATAATAATTTTTAGTAGAATCATGAATGAATTCAACAATATAACCAGCACCTAAAGCATTCTTTTCATGATCTACAAGCATAGAAATTTTATTACTCTCCACATAAGCAAAATTCTTCTCATTCGGGATAGTGGGAGTATCATAAGAGACTTGGATACTATAAATTGTTTCCACATTAAAAGAGTAATGTTCAGAGAAGGGATAATCATAATCATGACAAGTTTTATAAATATAATCACTACTTTTTATAGCATATGTATCATCGCAATAATTATCATAAGTAGGAGGCATGCTATCATCATTATAAATTTGCATATCAAAACTTGGGAGACTAAAAATATCATCTTCATTAAGCGTAGCATCCCCAAGCTTGGGACAAACATTAATTGCAGCAAATATATTCTCAAAAACATCATCTTCATCAAACATAGCATCCCCAAGCTTGGGCCTTTTCATATCATAAGCATAATCACTCTCATCATTAATAGTATAGATAGCACCAATAGTATAGCAATTATCATATTCTTCCAAGCAAGTGCCAAAAAGATTTCCAAGATCATAAGAAGTATCATTATCTTCCACAATTATATTTTCATGAGGCACAATAGTAATAGGAGCAGCATTATCTGAGAGAGATATCTTTTTACCTCTCTTCCTTTTTCTTTTCTTCTTCTTCACCACATCATGTGTGGGTTCAATCCTCTTTTTGGAGCTCCTTATTAATGAGATTGGTTGAATAGGAGGCTCCTCCTCGTTACCTGATTCATCATAAGAAATAATAGGAGGATATTGGGAAGTCTCTTCCCTTTCATTAATATTCTCTTCATCTTCTATTTCTTTTCTTTTCTTTATGTAGTTGGCAATATAAGGTTTTTCAATACAATTCACCGCACAATACATATAAATTTCCTCTAGATCAAAATGAAGAACTCTATCAAGATTAAATTTTGGAATACCCTCAGTTATACGTTTCATTTCTTCATAACCCAAAAGAAGGCTAAGCTCTTTATGATGCTCAAGGGTAATCAAATTATCACAATGTTTGGACACGACTTGATCATGAAACAAATAGCATTGGAGCTTTAAATGACCATGTTCATTGCAAAGTTCACAAGGGGCGCGGAAAATATTGAATTTTTCAGCACAATCATCAAGACTTTCTTGCAACAATTTAGTTTCTAAGTACTTATGCCTCTTGCAATATCTATCTTCCCTATTTGGTGTGTACTTACAAACCCAATGCACTCCACAAAAATTGACATGTTTATAGGAGACATTTTCATCATAACTAGTGCAATCATCATTAGTGTCATGGATATTCAAAGAATTCGTACTAACAACATTGCAATCATGCTCGTCATTCACATATTTTATGCCAAGCATTCTATGTAATTCTTCTTCTAGCATTTGAGCACAATTTTCCTTTCCATCATACTTATGAAAAATATTAAAAAGGTGAAGCGTATGAGACAAACTCAATTCCATGTTTTATAGTTTTCTTTTATAAACTAACTAGTGATAAAACAAGAAACTAAAAGACTCGACTGCAAGATCTAAAGATATACCTTCAAGCACTCACCTCCACGGCAACGGCGCCAGAAAAGAGCTTGATGTATATTACACAACCTTCTTCTTGTAGACGTTGTTGGGCCTCCAAGTGCAGAGGTTTGTAGGAAAGTAGCAAATTTCCCACAAGTGGATGACCTAAGGTTTATCAATCCGTAGGAGGCGTAGGATGAAGATGGTCTCTCTCAAGCAACCCTGCAACCAAATAACAAAGAGTCTCTTGTGTCCCCAACACACCCAATACAATGGTGACTTGTATAGGTGCACTAGTTCGGCGAAGAGGTGGTGATACAAGTGGTATATGGATGGTAGATAAAGGTATTTGTAATCTGAAAATATAAAAACAGCAAGGTAACTAATGATAAAAGTGAGCGTAAACGGTATTGCAATGATAGTAAACAAGGCCTAGGGTTCATACTTTCACTAGTGCAAGTCCTCTCAACAATAATAGCATAATTGGATCACATAACTATCCCTCAACATGCAACAAAGAGTCACTCCAAAGTCACTAATAGCGGAGAACGAACGAAGAGATTATGGTAGCGTATGAAACCACCTCAAAGTTATTCTTTCCAATCAATCCATTGGGCTATTCCTATAAGTGTCACAAACATCCCTAGAGTTCGTACTAGAATAACACCTTAAGACACAAATCAACCAAAACCCTAATGTCACTTACATACTCCAATGTCACCTCAAGTATCCGTGGGTATGATTATACAATATGCGTCACACAATCTCAGATTCATCTATTCAACCAACACATAGAACCTCAAAGAGTGCCCCAAAGTTTCTACCGGAGAATCACGACGACAACCCCTATGCATAGGTTCATGGGCGGAACCCGCAAGTTGATCACCAAAACATACATCAAGTGAATCACGTGGTATCCCATTGTCACCACAGATGCGCACGACAAGACATACATCAAGTGTTCTCAAATCTTTAAAGACTCAATCCGATAATATAACTTCAAAGGGGAAACTCAATCCATTACAAGAGAGAAGAGGGGGAGGAGAAACATAGGATCCAACAATAATGGCAAAGCTCGCGATACATCAAGATCGTGCCAAATCAAGAACACGAGAGAGAGAGAGAGGTCAAACACATAGCTACTAGTACATACCCTCAGCCCCGAGGGAGAACTACTCCCTCCTCGTCATGGAGAGCACCGGGATGATGAAGATGGCCACCGGTGAGGCTTCCCCGCCCCTCCGGCAGGGTGCCGGAACAGTGTCCCGATTGACTTTTGGTGGCTACAGAGGCTTGCGGCGGAGGAACTCCAGATCTAATCTCCGTTCTGAAAGTTTTAGGATACGTGGGTATATATGGGTGAAAGGAGTACGTCGGTGGACAGAAGGGGTGGCCACGAGGCAGGGGGGCGCGCCCCCTACCCTCGTGAGCTCCTCCTTCATCTTTTGACGTAGGGTCCAAGTCTATCTGGTAGGTTTCCTTCCAAAAATAACTTCTCCAGTTGATTTCGTTCCATTTCGACTCCGTTTGATATTCCTTTTCTTCGAAACACTGAAATAGGAATAAAACAGCAAATCTGGGTTGGGCCTCCGGTTAATAGGTTAGTCCCAAAAATAATATAAAAGTGGAAAATAAAGCCTAATATTGCCCAAAACAGTAGATAATATAGCATGGAGCAATCAAAAATTATAGATACATTGGAGACGTATCAGATACCCGCCGCGAGCCTCAATATTCATCGGACCACATACATCAGTATGTATGATTTCCAACAAATTTGTTGCTCGCTCAATAGTTCTGGAGAACGGCATTTTAGTCATCTTGCCCATGAGGCATAGTTCGCAAGTACCAAGTGATTCATAATCAAGTGATTCCAAAAGTCCATCGGAATGGAGTTTCTTCATGCGTTTTACACCAATATGACTGATACGTCCATTTTGCATCATGCTTTTATATCGATATTTATAGCATTATGGGATGTTATTACACATTATGTCACAATACTTATGCCTATTCTCTCTTATTTTACAAGGTTTACATGAAGAGGGAGAATGCCAGCAGCTCGGATTCTGGGCTAGAAAAGGAGCAAATATTAGAGACCTATTCTGCACAGCTCCAAAAGTCCTAAAACTTCACGGAAGACGTTTTCAGAATATATAAAAAATACTCAGCGGAAGAGATTCACCAGGGGGCCACACCCTGCCCACAAGGGTGGGGGCGCGCCCTACCCCCCTGGGCGCGCCCCCCTACCTCGTGGGCCCCCTGGTGGCCCTCCGGTGGACATCTTCTGCTATATGAAGTCTTTCGATGGGAAAAAATAAGAAGCCATCTTCCCGGACGAAACTCCGCCGCCACGAGGCGGAACCTTGGCGGAACCAATCTAGGGCTCCGGCAGAGCTGTTCTGCCGGGGAAACTTCCCTCCTAGAGGGGGAAATCATCGCCATCGTCATCACCAACGCTCCTCTCATCGGGAGAGGTCAATCTCCATCAACATCTTCATCAGCACCATCTCCTCTCAAAACCCTAGTTCATCTCTTGTATCCAATTCTGGTCTCCAAGTCCAGGATTGGTGCTAGTAGGTTGCTAGTAGTGTTAATTACTCCTTGTAGTTGATGCTAGTTGGTTTAATTGGTGGAAGATCATATGTTCAGATCCTATATGCATATTAATACCCCTCTGATTATGAACATGTTTATGCTTTGTGAGTAGTTACATTTGTTCCTGGGGACAGGGGAGAAGTCTTGCTATTAGTAGTCATGTGAATTTGGTATTCGTTCGATATTTTGATGAGATGTATGTTGTCTCTCCTCTAGTGGTGTTATGTGAACATCGACTACATGACACTTCACCATTATTTGGGCCTAGAGGAAGGCATTGGGAAGTAATAAGTAGATGATGGGTTGCTAGAGTGACAGAAGCTTAAACCCTAGTTTATACGTTGCTTCGTAAGGGGCTGATTTGGATCCATATGTTTCATGCTATGGTTAGGTTTACCTTAATACTTTTGTTGTAGTTTCGGATGCTTGCAATAGAGGTTAATCATAAGTGGGATGCTTGTCCAAGTAAGGACAGTACCCAAGCACCAGTCCACCCACATAACAAATTATCAAAGTACCGAACACGAATCATATGAGCATGATGAAAACTAGCTTGATGATATTCCCATGTGTCCTCGGGAGCACTTTTCTCTATATAAGAGTTTGTCCAGGCTTGTCCTTTGCTACAAAAAGGATTGGGCCACCTTGCTGCACTTTATTTACTTTTGTTACTTGTTTCTCGTTACAAATTATCCTATCACAAAACTATCTATTACCACTTATTTCAGTACTTGCAGAGAATACCTTGCTGGAAACCGCTTATCATTTCCTTCTGCTCCTCGTTGGGTTCGACACTCTTACTTATCAAAAGGACTACGATAGATCCCCTATACTTGTGGGTCATCAAGACTCTTTTCTGGCGTCGTTGCCGGGGAGTGAAGCGCCTCTGGTAGGTGGAATTTGGTAAGGAAAAATTTATATAGTGTGGTGAAATTTACTGTCACTTGTTACTATGGAAAGTAATCCTCTGAGGGGCTTGTTTGGGGTATCTTCACCCCGACCAGTAGAGCAAAGAGTTGCTCCTCAACCTACTGAACCTACTAAAAATGAAAATGTGTCCTTTGAAATTCCTTCAGGTATGATAGAAAAACTACTAGCTAATCCCTTTTTAGGAGATGGAACCAAACATCCTGATGAGCATCTAATATATGTGGGTGGAGTTTGTGGATTATTTAAGCTTGCAGGTGTACCCGGAGATGTTGTTAAGAAGAAGGTATTCCCTTTATCTTTGAAGGGAGATGCATCGACATGGTATAGGCTATGTGATGATATGGGGTCTTGGAATTACAAACGATTGAAATTGGAGTTTCATCAGAAGTTTTATCCTATGCATCTTGTTCATCATGATCGCAGTTATATATATATATATAATTTTTGGCCTCGCGAAGGAGAAAGCATCGCTCAAGCTTGGGGGAGGCTTAAATCAATGTTATATTCATGCCCCAATCATGAGCTCTCAAGAGAAATGATTATTTAAAAAAAATTATGCTCGGCTTTCTGATAGCAATCGCACCATGCTTGATACTTCTTGTGCTGGCTCTTTTATGATGAAGACTATTGAATTCAAATGGGATTTATTGGAAAGAATTAAACGCAACTCTGAAGATTGGGACCTCGACAAAGGTAAGGAGTCAGGTATGACACCTAGGTTTGATTATGTTATGGATACCGATGTTTTCCGTAAATTTAGCACTAAATGTGGACTTGACTTTGAGATAGTAGATTCTTTCTGTGAATTCTTTTGCTACTTATGTTGATCTCCCCAAGGAGAAGTGGTTTAAATATCATCCTCCCATAGAAGTAAAAGTAGCTGCACCTATTAAAGTTGAAGAAAAGATTGTCACTTATAATGATCCTATTGTTCCTACTTCTTATGTTGAGAAACCACCTTTTCCTGTTAGGATAAAGGATCATGCTAAAGCTTCAACTGTCGTTCGTAAAAGCAATATTAAAACTTATACACCTCATGAGCAAATTAAAGTTGAACCTGATATTGCTATTGTTAAAGATCTCTTGTCTGATAATATTGATGGGCACGTTATTTATTTCTGTGATGAAACTGCTAGAATTGCTAAACCTTGTGCTAAAGATAAACCTAGACCTGTGGTAGGCATGCCTGTTATTTCTGTTAAAATAGGAGATCATTGTTATCATGGCTTATGTGATATGGGTGTCGGTGCTAGTGCAATACCTATTAGCCTATATAGAGAAATTATGCATGATATTGCACCTGTTGAATTAGAAGATATTGATGTCACAATTAAACTTGCCAATAGAGATACTATTTCACCAATGGGAATTGTTAGAGATGTTGATGTCTTGGGTGGTAAAACTAAATATCATGCTGATTTTCTTGTTCTTGGTTCCCCACAAGATAGCTTTTGTCCCATTATATTTGGTAGACCCTTCCTAAACACTGTTAAGGCTACCATATATTGCAAAAGGGATGTTGTTACTATCGGTTTAGATATGACTCATGAATTTAATTTCTCTAAATTTAGTAGACAACACTGTGAAGAAGAATTACCTAGTAAGGATGAAATTATTGGTCTTGCTTCTATTGTCGTACCTCCTAGTGATCCTTTAGAACAATATTTGCAAGACCATGAAAATGATATGTCAGTATTCTTTAAACAGGAACCTATTCTGAAAAACAATTTTCCTGTTGAAATCCTAGGGGATCCTCCTCCACCCAAGGGTGATCCCATGTTTGAGCTTAAACCGTTACCTGATACTCTTAAATATGCTTATCTTGATGAGAAAAAGATATATCCTGTTATTATTAGTGCTAACCTTTAAGAGCATGAGGAAGAGAGATTATTGAAAACTCTGAAGAAGCACCGTGCTGCTATTGGGTATACTCTTGATGATCTTAAGGGCATTAGTCCCACTCTATGTCAACATAAAATTAATTTGGAAGAAGATGCTAAACCAGTTCGTGATCATCAATGATGGCTGAATCCTAAAATGAAAGAAGTGGTAAGAAAGGAAATACTAAAGATCCTTGAGGTGGGTATAATTTATCCCATTGCTGATAGTCAGTGGGTAAGTCCTATCCATTGTGTCCCTAAGAAGGGAGGTATTACTGTCGTTCCTAATGATAAAGATGAATTGATTCCTCAAAGAATTATTACAGGTTATAGGATGGTAATTGATTTACACAAATTAAATAAGGCAACTAAAAAGGATCATTACCCCTTACCTTTTATCGATCAAATGCTAGAAAGACTATCCAAACATACACATTTTTGCTTTCTAGATGGTTATTCTGGTTTCTCTCAAATACATGTGTCGGCCAAAGATCAATCACAAACTACTTTTACTTGCCCTTTTGGTACTTTTGCTTATAGACGTATGCCTTTTGGTCTATGTAATGCACCTGCTACCTTTCAAACATGCATGATGGCTATATTCTCTAACTTTTGTGAAAAGATTTGTGAGGTTTTCATGGACGATTTCTCCGTCTATGGATCTTCTTTTGATGATTGCTTGAGCAACCTTGATCGAGTTTTGCAGAGATGTGAAGAAACTAATCTTGTCTTGAATTGGGAAAAGTGCCACTTTATGGTTAATGAAGGTGTTGTCTTGGGGCACAAAGTTTCTGAAAGAGGTATTGAGGTTGATAAAGCCAAGGTTGATGCTATTGAGAAGATGCCATGTCCCAAGGACATCAAAGGTATAAGAAGTTTCCTCGGTCATGCCGGATTTTATAGGAGGTTTATTAAGGACTTCTCAAAAATTTCTCGGCCTTTGACTAATTTATTACAAAAAGATACACCATTTGTCTTTGATGATGATTGTGTAGAAGCATTTGAAATACTTAAGAAAGCATTGATCTCTGCACCTATTGTTCAACCACCTGATTGGAATTTACCCTTTGAAATTATGTGTGATGCTAGTGATTATGCTGTAGGTGTTGTTCTAGGGCAAAGAGTTGATAAGAAATTAAATGTTATTCAATATGCTAGTAAGACCCTAGACAATGCTCAAAGAAATTATGCTACCACTGAAAAAGAATTCTTAGCAGTTGTTTTTGCTTGTGATAAGTTCAGACCTTACATTGTTGATTCTAAAGTAACTATTCACACTGATCATGCTGCTATTATATCTTATGGAAAAGAAAGATGCTAAACCTAGACATATTAGATGGGTTCTCTTGCTACAAGAATTTGACTTACATATTGTTGATAGAAAGGGAGCTGAGAACCCCGTTGCAGACAACTTGTCTAGGTTAGAAAATGTGCTTGATGACCCACTACCTATTGATGATAGCTTTCCTGATGAGCAATTAAATGTTATAAATGCTTCTAATACTGCTCCATGGTATGCTGATTATGCTAATTACATTGTTGCTAAGTTTATACCACCTAGTTTCACATGCCAGCAAAAGAAAAAGTTCTTCTATGATTTGAGGCATTACTTTTGGGATGACCCACATCTTTATAAATAAGGAGTAGATGGTGTTATTAGACGTTGTGTACCTGAGCATGAACAGGAACTGATCCTACGCAAGTGTCACTCCGAAGCTTATGGAGGACACCATGCTAGAGATAGAACTGCACATAAGGTATTACTATCTGGTTTTTATTGGCCTACTCTCTTCAAGGATGCCTGTAAGTTTGTCTTATCTTGTGATGAATGTCAAAGAATTGGTAATACTAGTAGACGTCAAGAAATGCCTATGAATTATTCACTTGTTATTAAACCATTTGATGTTTGGGGCTTTGACTATATGGGACCTTTTCCTTCCTCTAATGGATATACACATATTTTAGTTGTTGTTGATTATGTTACTAAGTGGGTAGAAGCTATTCCAACTAGTAGTGCTGATCATAACACTTCTATTAAAATGCTTAAAGAAGTTATTTTGCCAATATTTGGAGTCCCTAGATATTTAATGACTGATGGTGGTTCACATTTTATTCATGGTGCTTTCCATAAAATGCTTGCTAAATATGATGTTAATCATAGAATTGCATCTCCTTATCACCCACAGTCTAGTGGTCAAGTAGAATTGAGTAATAGAGAGCTCAAATTAATTTTGCAAAAGACTGTTAATAGATTTAGAAAAAATTGGTCCAAGAAACTTGATGATGCATTATGGGCCTATATAACTGCATATAAAAATCCTATGGGTATGTCTTTGTATAAAATGGTTTATGGAAAAGCATGTCACTTACCTCTCGAACTAGAACACAAGGCATATTGGGCTATTAAAGAGCTCAATTATAATTTTAAACTTGCCGGTGAGAAAAGGTTATTTGATATTAGCTCACTCGATGAATGGAGAACCCAAGCCTACAAAAATGCCAAGTTGTTTAAAGAAAAAGTTAAAAGATGGCATGATAAAAGGATACAAAACCGTGAGCTTAATGTAGGTGACTATGTATTGCTATACAACTCTCGTTTAAGATTTTTTGCAGGAAAACTTCTCTCTAAATGGGAAGGTCCTTACGTTATCGAGGAGGTCTATCATTCCGGTGCCATAAAAATCAACAACTTCGAAGACACAAATCCGAAGGAGGTGAACGGTCAAAGAATCAAACATTAATATCTCAGGTAATCCCATAAATGTTGAAACCAATGTTATTGAAACCGTAACCCTGGAGGAATACATAAGGGACACTTTCTAGAATGTTTCAGACTCCGAAAAGGAATAGGTATGTGGTACGGTAAGTAAACCGACCCCAAAACAGTTTTTAAGGCAATATTTCTCCGTTTTGGAATATTTAGAAAAATAGAAAAATAAGAAGCAGCCCGGGAAGGACACGAGGGCTCCACGAGGGTGGAGGGAGTGCCCTACCCCCTGGGCGCGCCCCCTACCTCGTGGGCACCTCGTGTGCTCTCCGAACTCCGTTTTCGTACACGACACATATTTTGGTCGGTAAAAATTCATTATATAATCTCCTGGGGGTTTCGACTCCCGTATCACGCAAAAATCTCCTGTCTTTGTTTCGAGCTGTTTTATGTCAGGGTTGTCAAGGCCAGGCACTATGTCGTCTCCCTCCTCCTCCAACCATGAGGGCAACGATGCTTGGCTAATGAAGATAGAGCTAAAGAGAGAAGAACCCATGGAGATCAACAAGGATGAAGGGATCAAGAAGGCCATGGAGGACCAAGTTCCGGCAACAGAAGACACCCTTCAACTTGATCACAATCTTCTTACCCCAACAGAGCTCAAAGCTTCCAAGATGATTGAGTTAGCTCATATACAAAATAAGTATCTCACATGTGAAAATATTTTTTTGAAGGAGCATATCATCGCACTCAATGGCATTATCCGCAAGTTAGAAGACCTCCTACGCTCGATGTGCGACTATCCATCATCAACAACTCCACCTTCTTCACCAACAAAGGATACATAATCACATGGGTATGGGCACTCCCCTTGGCAACTGCCAAGCTTAGGGGAGTGCCCCAGTATCGTATCACCATCACTTTTATCTTTATCGTTTTCCTTAGTTCGATCCTTTTAGTATTATCTTGATCTAGTAGAATAAAGTTTATGGCATGATCTAGTTTTGAGTTTTGCTTTATAATTCCTCTATGTAATCGAGTCCGTGAGCTATATAATAAAGATTAGTGTTGAGTCAAGGGCTTGATTATTTTGCCATGATCCTAAGGGAATAAAAGAAAAAGAGAAAGAAATAAAAAGAAATAAAGAGATCATGGTAGTCTTATGGAGAGTAATGAGCACACATAGAAAAAAGTATGATGAATAAAAGTTGTTGAGGGTTGACAAGCATAGTTTTTGGTCATCGTTGCAATTAATAGGAAGTAATAAAGAAAGAGAGGTCTTCACATATAGATATACTATCTTGGACATCTTTTATGATTGTCATCACTCATTAAAATATGACATGCTAAAGAGTTGACGTTGGACAAGGAAGACAACGTAATGGGTTATGTTTTCTTACATCTGAGATAAATTATATTGTCATGGATCATCCAACATGGTTGAGCTTGCCTTTCCCCCTCATGCTAGCCAAATTCATCGCACCAAGTAGAGATACTACTTGTGCTTCCAAATACCCTTAAACCAATTTTGCCATGAGAGTCCACCATACCTACCTATGGATTGAGTAAGATCCTCCAAGTAAGTTGTCATTGGTGCAAGCAATAAAAATTGCTCTCTAAATATGTATGACTTATTAGTGTGGGAGAAATAAGCTTTATACGATCGTGTGATACGGAAGAAATAAAAGCGACAGACTGCATAATAAAGGTCCACATCACAAGTGGCAATATAAAGTGACGTTCTTTCGCATTAAGATTTTGTGCATCCAACTACAAAAGCGCATGACAACCTCTGCTTCCCTCTGCGAAGGGCTTATCTTTTACTTTTATCCCCTACATTGCATAAGAGTCATGGTGATCATCACCCTTCCTTTTTACATTTTATCCTTTGGCAAGCACAGTATGTTGGAGAGATCCTGGTATATATGGCTAATTGGATGTGAGTTTTCATGAACTATTATTGTTGACATTACCCTTGAGGTAAAACATTGGGAGTCAAAACTATAAGCCCCTATCTTTCTCTGTGTTCGATTAAAACTCCATACCCATAAGTATTGTGTGAGTGTCAGCAATTGTGAAAGACTATATGATACTTGAGTATGTGGACTTGCTGAAAAGCTCTTATATATTGACTCTTTCCTATGTTATGATAAATTGCAATTGCTCCAATGACTGAGATTATAGTTCGTTAGTTTTCAATGAAGTTTACGATTCATACTTGAAATTGTGATTGAATTATTACTCTAGCATAAGAAAGCATATGACAAGAATTATGTAAGTTGTTGTTCTAAGAATGATCATGATGCCCTCATGTCCTTATTTTTTTATCGACACCTCTATCTCTAAACATGTGGACATATTTTTCGATTTCGGCTTTTCGCTTGAGGACAAGCGAGGTCTAAGCTTGGGGGAGTTGATACGTCCATTTTGCATCATGCTTTTATATTGATATTTACTGCATTATGGGTTGTTATTACACATTATGTCACAATACTTATGCCTATTCTCTCTTATTTTACAAGGTTTACATGAAGAGGGAGAATGCCGGCAGCTCGGATTCTGGGCTGGAAAAGGAGCAAATATTAGAGACCTATTCTGCACAGCTCCAAAAGTCTTGAAACTTCACGGAAGACGTTTTTAGAATATATAAAAAATACTCAGCGGAAGAGATTCACCAGGGGGCCACACCCTGCCCACGAGGGTGGGGGCGCGCCCTACCCCTTAGGCGCGCCCCCTACCTCGTGGGCCCCCTGGTGGCCCTCCGGTGGCCATCTTCTGCTATATGAAGTCTTTCGATGGGAAAAAATAAGAAGCCATCTTCCCAGACGAAACTCCGCCGCCACGAGGCGGAACCTTGGCGGAACCAATCTAGGGCTCCGGCAGAGCTGTTCTGCCGGGGAAACTTCCCTCCTAGAGGGGGAAATCATCACCATCGTCATCACTAATGCTCCTCTCATCGGGAGAGGGCAATCTCCATCAACATCTTCATCAGCACCATCTCCTCTCAAAACCCTAGTTCATCTCTTGTATCCAATTCTTGTCTCCAAGTCCGGGATTGGTGCTAGTAGGTTGCTAGTAGTGTTAATTACTCCATGTAGTTGATGCTAGTTGGTTTAATTGGTGGAAGATCATATGTTCAGATCCTATATGCATATTAATACCCCTCTGATTATGAAAATGTTTATGATTTGTGAGTAGTTATGTTTGTTCCTGGGGACATGGGAGAAGTCTTGCTATTAGTAGTCATGTGAATTTGGTATTCGTTCGATATTTTGATGAGATGTATGTTGTCTATCCTCTAGTGGTGTTATGTGAACGTCGACTACATGACACTTCACCATTATTTGGGCCTAGAGGAAGGCATTGGGAAGTAATAAGTAGATGATGGGTTGCTAGAGTGATAGAAGCTTAAACCCTAGTTTATACGTTGCTTCGTAAGGGGCTGATTTCGATCCATAAGTTTCATGCTATGGTTAGGTTTACCTTAATACTTTTGTTGTAGTTGCGGATGCTTGCAGTAGAGGTTAATCATAAGTGGGATGCTTGTCCAAGTAAGGAAAGTACCCAAGCACCGGTCCACCCACATACCAAATTATCAAAGTACCGAACGTGAATCATATGAGCGTGATGAAAACTAGCTTGCTGATATTCCCATGTGTCCTCAGGAGCGCTTTTCTCTATATAAGAGTTTGTCCAGGCTTGTCCTTTGCTACAAAAAGGATTGGGCCACCTTGTTGCACTTTATTTACTTTTGTTACTTGTTGCTCGTTAAAAATTATCCTATCACAAAACTATCTGTTACCACTTATTTTAGTACTTGCAGAGAATACCTTGCTGGAAACCGCTTATCATTTCCTTCTGCTCATCGTTGGGTTCGACACTCTTACTTATCGAAAGGACTACGATAGATCCCCTATACTTGTGGGTCATCAATGACCTAAACGGTAGTGCCACAAATAAGTTGCACTATCATTATCAACTATGCATATTTTGGCTTCAACATTATGAATATGTGTATTACTACTATCGAGATTCAACACAAATAGACCACTCTTCAAGGGTGCATGACCATAAAAGATATTACTCATATAAATAGAACAACCATTATTCTCAGATTTAAATGAATAACCATCTCGCATCAAACAAGATCCAAATGTAATGTTCATGCTTAACGCTGGCACCAAATAACAATTATTTAGGTCTAAAATTAATCCCGAAGGTATATGTATAGGTAACGTGCCGATGGCGATCACATCGACTTTGGAACCATTTCCCACGCGCATCGTCACGTTGTCCTTAACCAATCTTCGCTCAATCCGTAGTCCCTGTTTCGAGTTGCAAATATTAGCAACAGAACCAGTATCAAATACCCAGGTGCTACTGCGAGCTCTAGTAAGGTACACATCAACAACATGTATATCACATATACCTTTGTTCACCTTGCCATCCTTCTTATCCGCCAAATACTTGGGACAGTTCCGCTTCTAGTGACCAGTCTGTTTGCAGTAGAAGCACTCGGTCTCAGGCTTAGGTCCAGACTTGGGTTTCTTCTCCTGAGAAGCAACTTGTTTTCCGTTCTTTTTGAAGTTTCCCTTCTTCTTCCCTTTACCCTTTTTCTTGAAACTGGTGGTCTTGTTGACCATCAACACTTGATGCTCCTTCTTGATTTCTACCTCCGCAGCCTTTGGCATTGCAAAGAGCTCGGGAATTGTCTTATCCATCCCTTGCATATTATAGTTCATGAAGAAGCTCTTGTAGCTTGGTGGTAGTGATTGAAGAACTCTATCAATGACACTATCAACATGAAGATTAACTCCCAGTTGAGTCAAGTGGTTATGGTACCCAGACATTCTGAGTATATGTTCACTGACAGAACTATTCTCCTCCATCTTGCAGCTGTAGAACTTATTGGAGACTTCATATCTCTTAATCCAGGCATTTTCTTGAAATATTAACTTCAACTCCTGGAACATCTCATATGCTCCATGACGTTCAAAACGTCGTTGAAGTCTCGATTCTAAGCCGTAAAGAATGGCACACTGAACTATCGAGTGGTCATCAGCTTTGCTCTGCCAGACGTTCTTAATGTCATTAGCAGCATCTGCAGCAGGCCTGGCACCTAGCGGTGCTTCCAAGACATAATTCTTCTATGCAGCAATGAGGATAATCCTCAAGTTACGGACCCAGTCCATGTAATTGCTACCATCATATTTCAACTTTGCTTCCCCAAGGAATGCATTAAAATTCAACGGAACAACATCATGGGCCATCTATCAACAGCAACATAGACAAGCAAAATACTATCAGGTACTAAGTTCATGATAAATTTAAGTTCAATTAATCAAATTACTTTAAGGACTCCCACTTAGCTAGACATCCCTCTAATCATCTAAGTGATCACGTGATCCAAATTAACTAAACCATAATCGATCATCACGTGAAATGGAGTAGTTTTCAATGGTGAACATCACTATGTTGATCATATCTACTATATGATTCACGCTCGACCTTTCGGTCTCACTGTTCCAAGGCCATATCTGCATATGCTAGGCTCGTCAAGTTTAACCCGAGTATTCTGCGTGTGCAAAAACTGGCTTGCACCCATTGTATAAGAACGTTGAGCTTATCACACCCGATCATCACGTGGTGTCTCGGCACGACAATCTTTTGCAACGGTGCTTACTCAGGGAAAACACTTGTACCTTGAAATTTTAGTGAGAGATCATGTTATAATGCTACCGTCAATCAAAGCAGAATAAGATGCATAAAGGATAAACATCACATGCAATCAATATAAGTGATATGATATGGCCATCATCATCTTGTGCCTTTGATCTCCATCTCCAAAGCACCGTCATGATCACCATCGTCACCGGCGCGACACCTTGATCTCCATCGTAGCATCGTTGCCGTTGCGCCAACTATTGCTTCTACGACTATCGCTACCGCTTAGTGATAAAGTAAAGCAATTACACGACAATTGCATTTCATACAATAAAGCGACAACCATATGGCTCCTGCCAGTTGCCGATAACTCCGCTACAAAACATGATCATCTCATATAATAAAATATAGCATCATGCCTTGACCATATCACATCACAACATGCCCTGCAAAAACAAGTTAGACGTCCTCTACTTTGTTGTTGCAAATTTTACGTGGCTGCTACGGGCTGAGCAAGAACCGTTCTTACCTACGCATCAAAACCACAATGATGGTTCATCAAGTTAGTGATGTTTTAACCTTCAACAAGGACCGGGCGTAGTCACACTCGGTTCAACTAAAGTTGGAGAAACTGACACCCACCAGCCACCTGTGTGTAAAGCATGTCGGTAGAACCAGTCTCGCGTAAGCATACGCGTAATGTCGGTCTGGGCCGCTTCATCCAACAATACCGCCGAACCAAAGTATGACATGTTGGTAAGCAGTATGACTTGTATCTCCCACAACTCACTTGTGTTCTACTCGTGCATATAACATCTACGCATAAACCTGGCTCTGATACCACTTTTGGGGAACATACTAATTTCAAAAAAAAATGTACGCACATGCAAGATCATGGTGGTGCATAGCAACGAGTGGAGAGAGTATGTCTATGTACCCTTGTAGACCGAAAGCGGAAGCGTTTATAAACGCGGTTGATGTAGTCGTACACCTTCACGATCCGTCCCGATCAAGTACCGAATGTACGGCACCTCGGTGTTCAGCACACGTTCAGCTCGATGACGTCCTTGCCTTCTTAATCCAGCAAGAGGGGCGAAGTAGTAGATGAGTTCCGGCAGCACGACAGTGTGGTGACGGTGTTGGTGAAGAACAATCTCCGCAGGGCTTCGCCTAAGCACTATGAAAACTATTACGGAGGATAAACTAGAGGGGACGGGGTTGCCGGCACACGGCTTGGTGTTTCTTGATGTGTCTTGGGTGCTAGCCCTACCCCTCTATTTGTATGTTGAGCCTTAGGGTCGAAACTTGGAGTAAAAGCCTCCACAAAGTCGGTTTCACTCGAAAGGCAAGAGTCCTTCTCGGACTCCAGGGCCAGACACTAGGGTTCCCGGCGTCTAGCCCTGGACTCCGCAAAACTTCCTTTTGCGCTTTTCAAAAACCTTGTGGGCTTTCCCCTTTGGCCCAAATAAAGGGTTCTCGTACCCAAACATTTCGGGAAACATCCGAAACCCCTTCCGGTGAATTCCGGAGACCAAACACTATTATCCCATATATCAAACTTTATCTCCGAACCATTCCGGAGTTCCTCGTCATGTCCGTGATCTTATCCAGAACTCCGAACAACATTCGGTTACCAACATACATAACTCATAAATACTATATCGTCAACGAACGTTAAGCGTGCAAACCCTACGGGTTCGAGAACTATGTAGACATGACCGAGACACTTCTCTAGTCAATAACCAATAGCAGAACCTGGATGAGCATATTGTTCCCTACATATTCTACGAAGATCTTTATAGGTCGAACCGCATAACAACATACGGTGTTCCCTTTGTCATCGGTATGTTACTTCCCCAAGATTCGATTGTCCGTATCTCAATACCTAGTTTAATCTCGTTATCAGCAAGTCTCTTTACTCGTTCCGTAATGCATCATCCCGCAACTAAATCATTAGTTACATTTCTTGCAAGGCTTATAGTGATGTGCATTACCGAGAGGGCCCAGAGATACCTCTCCGATAATCGGAGTGACAAATCCTATTCTCGATCTATGCCAACTCAACGAACACCATTGGAGACACCTGTAGAGCACCTTTATAATCACCCAGTTATGTTGTGATGTTTGGTAGCACACAAAGTGTTCTTCCGTAATCAGGAGTTGCATAATCTCATAGTCATAGGAACATGTATAAGTCATGAAGAAAGCAATAGCAGTAAACTAAACGATCAAGTGCTAAGCTAACGGAATGGGTCATGTCAATCACATCATTCTCCTAATGATGTGATCCCATTAATCAAATGAAAACTCATGTCTATGGCTAGGAAACTCAACCATCTTTGATCAACGAGCTAGTCAAGTAGAGGCATACTAGTGACACTATGTTTGTCTATGTATTCACACATGTATTATGTTTCCGGTTAATACAATTCTAGCATGAATAATAAACATTTATCACGATGTGAGGAAATAAATAATAACTTTATTATAGCATCTAGGGCATATTTCCTTCAGCAATCTCGTGGCTCCAGTCACCATGACGTGACGCGCAGGCCACTTAATATTACAAAATATAACCATCTCGTACATAAACTCATTATCATGATTGTGACGCCCCGAGACCGTTTTGCCAGGTGTCCGCCAGTTATTCGCTGTTGTTGCCTTGTCATTCGCTTGCGTGTTGCATCTTGTCATGTCATCATGTGCATTGCATCATCATGTTTTAAAACTTGCATCCGTCCCGGCCTCCTCGTTCCTTCCGTTGTTCGTTCTGAGTCCAGGCACACTCGCACGCGCCCGTGGCATGTCCGAAATAATATTTTATAAGTGGCCGAAAAATGTTCTCGGAATGGGATGAGAGTTAACGTGTGGTCTTATTATAGTGTAGATAGACCGCCTGTCAAGTTTCATCGCATTCGGAGTTTGTTTGATAGCCCAACCGTTAAACTATAGCGGCATTACATCTGGTCTTTTCGTCGGACGTTTTCGGTCTCCGGAAACAGACGCCGGGCTTTTCTCTCTTCTCTCCTCTTAGCCTGAGGCCTTCTGCACAACCCACAAGCTCCAACCTATCCCTCTTTGTGTCCGGAGCCGTCCGATGTGATCGCTCGGTCCGAAAACCCCTCTTGCACTGTGCACCGACCCCTCACGTGCGCGTCCGAGACTGTCCCGAACCCGACCCGATTAGTTGTCACCGTTGGATCCGGATCATCCCCGAACATCTACAAAACGTCTCCGTTTTCTCATTTGGACTTCCTAACATATTTTTTCTCGACCGCCCGATTATGATCGGAGGGACGAGGTAGCCCCTACCCAAATATCCACATGCTATATATGTACTAGTCTAACCCTAAAATCAAGGAGGGTTGTCCCATCCTTCCCCCTCGTGCTGCCACTTTCCAAATCCCACATCGGGATCCTCCCTGATCCCCTCGTCCACCTTGTTTTCCCCGTCGCTCGAATCAGGGCCTCCCCTGCCTTCCCAATCCTTCGATCCATCCAACCATCAGCCAGCCGCAGCGCCTCCCTGCTCGATCGTGTGCTCGAGGCGCCCGAGCACCTTGTGCTTCTCCTCGTCGCCGGAGACGAGCACCAGGACCAGGCCGTCCCTGCACCGCACCCTGCCTCTCCTTCTCTTTTCCTTCTTCCCCTGCTTCTTCTCTCTTCCTCACCCCGTGGTCTTTCTCTCTTTCTTCAGGGAGAACAGGAGCTTGCCCGCCATGGCCGTCTCATCCCGGAGCAAGCTCGTCGGCCTCCTCAACCACCCCGCGCCACCACCGGCAGCTCGTCGCCGGAGACCCATCAGCAGACCTCCAGGAGCCCGCAGCCTCCTCTACTTCTTCTCCTTGTGCCTCGCGGGAGCAGCTCCACCCTCAGCTGAAGCCCCACACCGGCGTGCCGCTCCGCCAAGTTCCTCACCGTGTCTTCCTGTGGAGCGCTAGGAATAACTACAGCACCTCGTCGCCGCCCAAGTACACCGGAGCTCCATCCCCGCGCCCAGATCCGCCGGATTCCACCGCCCTCTGCTGCTTTGCCGCCATCCCCCTGCGTCCTCTGCTTCATGAACGAGTGAGGAGAACGCCTCCGTTGACCGTGCTCGTCCCTGCCTCGATCCAGTGGGATCGGCAGGGGCATGACCAATCCAGTACCCGAGTGGGCCGGCCTGCCAGCGCCCTGCCGGCCTCCCCTCTCCACCAGCTGGGCCAAGGCCTGATGTGAGCAGCCTCTCCAGATCCCATCTTCCTGTTGGGCCAACAGGATTCGGCCCATGTAGTGTTTTTTCCTCGGGTCGAATTTTTTATTTATCCAGTGTTTGGCAGTTTTACAGAAAAGTCCCTCTAGATCATGGATATAATAACTCATAAACCATGCATCGGATTAAAATGATTTATATATGAAACTTGCTTAGAATTTTGTATAGTTTAATGATTTGCAACTTTCATGCATGTTAAAAATGCTTAAAGTGATGTTTGCTTTAATTTGCCTATTGCCATGCTAAAATGCTTTAATTCATAACTATTTAACCATAACTCGGAATTTAATAAACTTTATATGTAAATGGGGTGGGAAAATGTCTAGTTTAACATGGTGGCATCACTTTGCATGTTTAATAACTCTAAAATTGTGTTTATGGCAGAACAGTACCAAACCTAATATATGCATATGGGGATTTACCGGAATTGTTGTTCGTTGCTTCCGGCCTCATTTAAACTTGACTAGATAGGTAGTTTTACTTTGCTTCACCCTCTTGCCATGTTAATCAACATTTAATATTGTTGGCTACATAAATGAGAGAGAACTAAATAAGTCACGTGGTGTTTCGTCAATATGCAACGGAGTTGCATGTGGAGCTCCACTTAATCTATAGGATTGTTTGTGCATTTTGTCATGCCAGGCTTCATTAAACCGGACATGCATCATAATTGTTTGTGCATCATGCCATGTCTATGTGTTGGTTGTTTACTATGTTGTTTGCTTCTTTCTGGGTTGCCTTTCTCGTGAGCTTCGGTTCCGTTCTGGAGTTGTGAGGATCCGTTCGACTTCGTCCGTGTGTCTTCTTCATGGACTCGTTCTTCTTCCTTGAGGGATTTCAGGCAAGATGACCATACCCTCGAAATCACTTCTATCTTTGCTTGCTAGTTGCTCGCTCTTTTGCTATGCATATGCCGCGATACCTACCACTTGCTTATCATGCCTCCCATATTGTTTGAACCAAGCCTCTAACCCACCTTGTCCTAGCAAACCGTTGTTTGGCTATGTTACCGCTTTGCTTAGCCCCTCTTATAGCGTTGTTAGTTGCAGGTTAAGATTGAAGTTTGTTCCTTGTTGGAACACGGAGATGTTGTTCCTTGTTGGAACATGGTTACTTGTTGGGATATCACGATATATCTTATTTAATTAATGCATCTATATACTTGGTAAAGGGTGGAAGGCTCGGCCTTATGCCTGGTGTTTTGCTCCACTCTTGCCGCCCTAGTTTCCGTCATATCGGTGTTACGTTCTTGGATTTTGCGTTCCTTACGCGGTTGGGCTATTATGGGAACCCCTTGACAGTTCGCCTTGGATAAAACTCCTCCAGCAATGCCCAACATTGGTTTTACCATTCGCCACCTAGCCTCTTTTTCCCTTGGGTTTCGCGGACTTAAGGGTCACCTTTATTTTAACCCCCCCGGGCCAGTGCTCCTCTGAGTGTTGGTCCAAACTAGAGCCCTGTGCAGCGCCCCCTCAGGGAAACTCGAGGTTTGGTTTTAGTTGTACGGATTGCTCATCTGAGTGTGCCCTAAGAATGAGATATGTGCAGCTCCTATCGGGATTTGTCGGTACATTCGGGCGGTGTTGCTGGATTTCTTTTAACTTGTCGAAGTTGTCTTGTAGAACCGGGATACCGAGTCTGACCGGAATGTCTCGGGAGAAGGTATATCCTTCATTGACCATGAGAGCTTGTCATGGGCTAAGTTGGGACACCCCTGCAGGGATTTGAACTTCCGAAAGCCGTGCCCGCGGTTATGGGCAGATGGGAATTTGTTAACGTCCGGTTGTAGAAAACCTGAAGTTGACCTTAATTAAAATACATCAACCGCGTGTGTTACCATGATGGTCTATTTCCGGCGGTGTCCGGGAAGTGAACACGGTGTTGGAATTATGCTTGACGTAGGTTGTTCTAGGATCACTTCTTGATCATAGTTGTTCGATCATGCTTTTGCCTTCTCTTCTCGCTCTCATATGCGTATGTTAGCCACCTTATATGCTAGTCGCTTGCTGCAGCTCCACCTCATACCTTTACCTCACCCATAAGCTTAAATAGTCTTGATCGCGAGGGTGTGAGATTGTTGAGTCCCTGTGGCTCACAGATACTTCCAAAACCAGTTTGTAGGTGCCGATGAGTCCGTGCAGATGACGCAACCAAGCTCAGGAGGATCTCGATGAAGATCTTGTCCTTTGTGGTGTTTCATTTTAGTTGATCAGTAGTGGAGCCCAGTTGGGGTTGATCGGGGACCTTGTCGCTTTTGGGGTTCTTCTTTTATTTTGGTTCCGCAGTCGGACCTTGATTGTATCTGGATGATGTAATGCTTTATTCATGTAATTGTGTGAAGTGGCGATTGTAAGCCAACTATGTATCTCTTTCCCTTATGTATTACATGGGTTGTGTGAAGATTACCTCACTTGCGACATTGCTTTCAATGCGGTTATGCCTCTAAGTCATGCTTCGACACGTGGGAGATAAAGCCGCATCGAGGGCGTTATAAGTTGGTAATCAGAGCCTTCCCCGACCTTAGGAGCCCCATTGCTTGATCGAATTAGCTGACGGGTTGAGTCTAGAAAAATGTTTTGAGTCATTAGGAATTATATATTGGAGAGTTTAGGAATTCTTTTTACTCCCCAGTCCCTTCATCGATCTGGTAAGGCATCCTGACGTAGAGTTTTGACTCTTCTCTTCTCAAATTTCACTAAAAAAAATTTAGGATCACGCGGGTATCTTGGAATCGTTCCGATGGTTTTGTGACGAGAACATTGTTCTTGGTGCCTCCTGTCATTTAGGGGTTGTGGCAGTGTCCCAGGGAGTTGAGCTCCGAGGTGTTGTCGTCACAATTTTATCGTTGCAGTTCTGGAATACCTGAGTTTAGTTTCGCCGACATCGAAAATCTCTTTTATGCAGCTGTTGGTGAGATAACCTGGACGCCACTCAGTACTGGGGCGGGAGTTCGGGAGTATTGCCATAACTCGTATAACGGATGCTTTTCGAAGGTTGAGGTAGATGATTTCCGAAGGTTTCTTGGTTATGTGTTGAACGATGGATACAGCTGGATGTAGGATTTGTTAGTTTGGGTGAGATATTATGCTTCCCCTGTATCCCCAACACCTGATTGCATAACCGGAAAATTTCGGGAGTTTATAAGTGGGAATTCAAGTAGCTCTTAGGATATCTTTTCGACAGATGTATGATACGAAATTGGGGTTCGACGTCTAGTGGTCCGCCTATTCACGGTTGGTTTTACAGTGGTCTCGTTGTGTCTTAAAGAGTCCTTGGCTATGCCGACTCAGGGACGCTTCATATGTCATGTGCACTGCCTTGTACATGATGGTGCTGTACGATCAAGCCTGTGTAGGCCCCACCACGAAAACTTCGGACGAAATCTCTATCATATGTTTGTTCTGGCTTATTCTGCAAGCCAATCCTTTGTTTGTTTTTGAGCTGTGGTATTCGAGTTGCTTCGAAGTCAAATGTTGATTCCATACTTTTTCCTAAGCGGTGTTCTCATACCCCGATGTGAACACTAATCCTTCTTGATCATTGAGATTGTCTTTCCAATCCTTTTTAACCGGCGTGTTTTCTCTTCAAGCGGATCCGTCCATTTTCAACATCCGCAAGATTCAATCTAAGCTCTCTCAACGTTGTTTGCTTCATCCGTTCCAAGTTGCTTTTGTTTTACCCGCCCTCCCACCCTTTTTCTTCAAGGAATCCGATGTCTTAATCAAGCATCCTTTTTATTCTTGTGAAGTCTCTTCATTCTTTTCTTTCAATGTTCTACCCGGTGGTTCACATGAAGATGCTCTTCTAGTTCGTCATTCCTCACTCATTTTCCTTCTTCGGTGGATTCAATTCAAACTTTGGTATTGAGCATTGTATTTTCTTTTTGTCCAATGCTTTTCTTATGACGGTGCACCTCGTAATCATCCACTTCTCGCTATTCAATTGTTTCCGGAGTGCTGAAGATATCTCGAAGATTCGTGTTTCCACTTTGCATTCGTTCAATCTCTTTCGACATTGTTATCTCATTCAAGACATTTAATTCTATAGGTGCAATATCTCTTTTCAAGCAATCATTCTATGGTGTTTCTTTTGAGTGGGCCCCAACCCACAGGTCTTTTGCCAGGATCTTACCTGACTCTTCTATTTTCCCGGCGCTCTCAAATTCTTGTCCAAGTTTGACGTAAGAATGAGTTATCATCAGTCAAATGCCTTTCTCCTTGATCTTTCAAATTCTTTAATCGTTGATTCAACCTTTCCATTTTTCATCCCGGAGTACCTCAACAATTTGGTGGTGTTTCTCATCGTCATTCTCAGATATTGAAGACCGAAGAAGAGTTTCTCTTTAATCTTGCTCCATTCTCTTCAAGATTCGTGATTCTAGCTTGTTGCCATCCTCTAGTAATTGTTTTTGATCATGAGAATTCTTTTCACCTATCCGGAGCAATTCAAGAGTATTCTCAGTCTGTTATCCGGAGTTCATCAATTCAGGGCTATTCATTCACAGCGTTCAGCTCTCGTTCTCCAAATCTTATCGGTGCTTCATTCAAGTGTTCTCTAATCATCTCGGAATCTCTTCGTTCACTTGTATCTAAATTCTCTCAGGATCCTCGTTCATTTCATAATTCTAACCGGTGTTACTTTATCTTCCTTTCGGTCATTTTAATTCTTACGGTGGTTCGTGCAAGATTCCTCTTCTTTTGGTATCTTATCAATTCATTTGTTGTTTCGATTCCACCGGTGTTTCGTTGAAGACCTTCTCAAGTTGGCGCCATATCTATCCTAATCCTTTCTATGAGAACGAGTAGTGTGTCAAATCCATTGATTGCCATCAATTTAATGGGTGAAGGATAAGCATAATGTAATTCTTATTCTTGATTCACCTATATGATTAATTCCCTATTCCGGAGGTTCATCAAAATTCTTGATCTCAATTGCTCATCTTATCTTTTTTTCCGGAGTTCCAACATCTTTCAGTTATATCGCCACGGAGATCCATCTAACCATTGCAAGGTTTCACCTTGTGTTTTCAACTTCTCTTTCTTTTCGCTATCCTTTTTGTTTACCGGAGTTCTTCATGGAGATCTACATGATGGTTCATCAAGGATTTAATTCCTTCTCGAAGGGTTCATCGACATTATTTGCTAAGAAGCTCAAGTTTTCTTCATCTTGCTATCTGGAGTGCAATTCTTTCTTCTGTATCTTTGGAGGTGGTATTATGTCATTCTTGATCATTTGAGTTCATGTTTCATGATTCACACATTGTTAAGAATGAGGTATTTTAAATCCATCAACCTATTCGTTGGAATTGTCTTGGGTTATATTTCACCTAAAGCCTTCCCTAAGGATTGTTGCTATCTATGGTGCTTATAAATGATCCAATTTCTTCATTTATCCTTTCTGGTGCGATATAGTTTCTCGTCTCCTTGTTGATATCAATCCAATTCTGTTTACCGTGAGTGGCAGGTTGTCACCTCATAACTTTGAGATGTATTCCATAAGACCATATCAAGATTATTCTTTTCGTTGTTGGTTTTTCCAACAACTCCGTTCTAGCATTTGTTGTAAGCGTGCTCCCTCGAGATCTTGTTTCCCTTCGTTCATCCCATTCCATTCTTACTTTTGTTCTGGAGGCTTTGTGATGTTGCTCTCTTCAACCCATCATCTTGTTTGTCAAGATCATGTTCAGTTCCTTCCATTTTCAGTCGAAGTGCTGCCCAAATTATACCATTATTTCCCTCTCTATCTTGTTTTTAACCGGAGTGTTGTGCCTTTTTCCTCAACTTCTTTTCGTCTTATCAAGTCTTGTACCACTTTTCAATCGGAGTGCTGCCCAAAGTTGTTCTTCCTTGTTTCCTTTTCCTAACGGAGTGTTTTCTACTTTGTTCATCTCCATTGCATTCTTTCTTTCCATTTGACCAACCTCTCAAGGTTCGTGGTTTCACTCGTTTGTCAAAAAGCAACTTAGCTTACCTATCCTCTTTCTCTTCCGTTTTCCCTCCGGTGCCATTCTAGATCTCGGGACGAGATCCTCTCGTAGTGGTGGAGTGTTGTGACACCCCGAGACCGTTGTGCCAGGTGTCCGCCAGTTATTCACTGTTGTTGCCTTGTCATTCGCTTGCGTGTTGCATCTTGTCATGTCATCCTGTGCATTGCATCATTATGTTTTAAAACTTGCATCCGTCCCAGCCTCCTCGTTCCTTCCGTTGTTCGTTCTGAGTCCAGGCACACTCGCACGCGCCTGCGGCATGTCCGAAATAATATTTTATAAGTGGCCAGAAAATGTTTTCGGAATGGGATGAGAGTTGACGTGTGGTCTTATTATAGTGTAGATAGACCGCCTGTCAAGTCTCATCGCATTCGGAGTTCGTTTGATAGCCCAACCGTTAAACTATAGCGGCATTATAGCCGGTCTTTTCGTCGGACGTTTTCGGTCTCCGGAAATAGACGCCGGGCTTTTCTCTCTTCTCTCCTCTCAGCCTGTGGCCTTCTGCACAGCCCACAAGCTCCAACCTACCCCTCTTCGCATCCGGAACCGTCCGATGCGATCGCTTGGTCCGAAAACCCCTCTTGCACAATGCACCGACCCCTCACGTGCACGTCCGAGACTGTCCCGAACCCGACCCGATTAGTTGTCACCGTTGGATCCGGATCATCCTCGAACATCTACAAAATGTCTCCGTTTTCTCATTTGGACTTCCTAACATATTTTCCTCGACCGCCCAATTACGATCGGAGGGACGAGGTAGCCCCTACCCAAATATCCACATGCTATATATGTACTAGTCTAACCCTAAAATCAAGGAGGGCTGTCCCATCCTTCCCCCTCGCGCCGCCACTTTCCAAATCCCACATCGGGAACCTCCCTGATCCCCTCGTCCACCTTGTTTTCCCCGTCGCTCGAATCAGGGCCTCCCCTACCTTCCCAATCCATCGATCCATCCAACCATCAGCCAGCCGCAGCACCTCCCTGCTCGATCGTGTGCTCGAGGCGCCCGAGCACCTCGTGCTTCTCCTCGTCGCCGGAGACGAGCATCAAGACCAGGCCGTCCCCGCACCGCACCCTGCCTCTCCTTCTCTTTTCCTTCTTCCCCTGCTTCTTCTCTCTTCCTCACCCCGTGGTCTTTCTCTCTTTCTTCAGGGAGAACAGGAGCTTGCCCGCCATGGCCGTCTCATCCCGGAGCAAGCTCGTCGGCCTCCTCAACCACCCCGCGCCACCACCGGCAGCTCGTCGCCGGAGACCCATCAGCAGACCTCCAGGAGCCCGCGGCCTCCTCTGCTTCTCCTCCTTGTGCCTCGCGGGAGCAGCTCCACCCTCGGGTGAAGCCCCACACCGGCGTGCCTCTCCGCCAAGTTCCTCGCTGCGTCTTCCCGTGGAGCGCTAGGAATAACTACAGCACCTCGTCGCCGCCCAAGTACACCGGAGCTCCATCCCCGCGCCCAGATTCGTCGGATTCCGCCGCCCTCTGCTGCTTTGCCGCCATCCCCCTGCGTCCTCTGCTTCATGAACGAGCGAGGAGAACGCCTCCGTTGACCGTGCTCGTCCCTGCCTCGATCCAGTGGGATCGGCAGGGGAATGACCGATCCAGTACCCGAGTGGGCCGGCCAGCCAGCGCCCTGCCGGCCTCCCCTCTCCACCAGCTGGGCCAAGGCCCGATGTGAGCAGCCTCTCCAGATCCCCTCTTCCTGTTGGGCCAACAGGATTCGGCCCATGTAATGTTTTTTTCCTCGGGTCGAATTTTTTATTTATCCAGCGTTTGGCAATTTTACAGAAAAGTCCCTCTAAATCATGCATATAATAACTCATAAGCCGTGCATCGAATTAAAATGATTTATATATGAAACTTGCTTAGAATTTTGTCTAGTTTAATAATTTGCAACTTTCATGCGTGTTAAAAATGCTTAAAGTGATGTTTGCTTTAATTTGCCTATTGCCATGCTAAAGACTTATATTTAGGAACAGTGTGAGTATATAGTTTATCCATTTACCTGCTGATTATGCATGTTGTAGCGAGGGCATCTTCTTTAGTACCACTTTAGTTTGCCAGATTTGAAAATCAATAATAAACGTGCTAGTAAAGACCTTGATCTCATTCTTATTTGAAAGAAATTTTGAAAAATAGTTGTCATAGGATTGTAGAATTTGTGTATTTTTCTATATAATTGGTATTAGAGGAATTTTCATCTATTTAATGTACTATGTGTTTCTCTGAACGAAAGGGATGAATAATGTCACTTTCATATGAATCAAAGTGACCCTACCTAGTTGGGTAGATAGGAACTAAATTTAAGATTTTAGGTGTATACGATACATAATGACATTGTTATATAACTACCACAAATATTGTGATAAATAAGATATGAAATGTGCATGTAAGATCCTTAGTAATCTTTAGTGTAAGATCCTTAGTAATCTTTACTTCAGGGACATATGATTATTATAGTATTTTTAAAGTACTATATTAATGATCATATGTCTCTTCTTATAATTATGTGCTATTATATTAATAAAAACATTTTTTGCGAAACATATTAATAGAAACATTGTGAGGTAGCTTATAGTTTTGATGCAATATTATATCAGGCGTGTGTATTAGATGTATCATATTTTATGATCCAAATAATGATGAAGGAGCGAAGCAAGACCAACATGTTGTTTATGTGATCTTCCTAATGGGGATAGGAAAGCAAAACGAATTTATCCCCTTTAATAAGTTTGGTGACTAAATAATGTAATCCTTCTCATTTTAATTAATTTATGTATATGCTGGATAATATCATTGACTTTCTCTGGTATGACATACATAATGATTTAGACATCATAACAGTATCCACGATGCAAAATGTTGAGCATTATTTTGTAGATGCACATGCTTATTTTTTGTGAAAGATAAATGGAAAATAAATAAATAATTTTCCTGCACGTGTTATTTTAATTGATATATTTATATATCGATAGCCAAAATTAGATCATTTTGTTGGTTAGATTTCTAGAACGTCTTCTATTTGGCAAAAGATGTCATATTTTTTTTCAAAAAATTCTCCATGATATCCCCCACTTTATTTGTGCAGTAACATATATTCATATAAACAATATGGACAAGGTGCATTCTGTAGACCGTCTATATAAAATACCTTCCATATATGTTTGAAAAAATGTATGGGTTATGGAGGACTCTCGGCAGCATAAGAAAGCACACCCTATGCTATTACATTAATTCTTCATCAAGTAATCTATCAAATTGAACTAAACAATAACGATCAATGTGCATCTTTTACCCCCTCTATAAAAAAATCATATATATTTGAGAGATGTATAATTTATATATGCGTCTCATGGTTTGCCCGTCTCACGTTAATTCTTTATGTAATTTGTCATATTGTATTAGGGTTTGTCTAGGGTCCATCTAGATGTGCCTTAGTTATTGCAGATCTAAGTAACACAAGCAAGCATAGAATCTAGATGTGCTTTAGAAAAACTGTTGTATTAACTATTAAATTATATACAGCGAGATGTGGTTAATGCAGTTTTCCATCTGCCTATTAATTAACCACTCATGCATACACACCTGACAATATGTAAAGTAATTTATAATCCAGTTTAATTTATGTCTCAAATAATACATTTTGACGCTAAGGCATCAACAACATAAAATCAAGAACTAAAACTACATTTTGATTACCTCCTGCAAGGAATTTTCCTAGCTCTCTTCACATCCACAAAAAGCACGCCCATAAACTTGGCTGCCATCATTAACAAATCAATAGTGATTGTGCCGATCACCAATTAATTTGTTGATCTGTCTTGGAGACATGGACTGAATCAGAGGTAGGCACGTTATTCAGTGTTGCATGGTGCCAGCCATATAAATGATGGGTGTCGTCTATGGTCGTATACTCGTGCTTCCGCAGGAGATCGGATGCCCAACTTTGACTTACGGGGTCGATGCCGAGATGCTCCACTTCGACTTCGACCTACAACGCCACCGCTGGGTTCTTGCGTTTCATGTACATGTAGGGAAGGTGTATATATATGCCCAAGGCCATGATGCCTTTCTTGCCCTTCATCAATAGCAATGTCAAGGCATGTTCGACGTTAGTTCTAGATCAGAAAAGACGGAAATAGACTAAAAATAATTGTTTCTAAAATAAACATAACTACATGCTAGAAAGTACACGTTGACAGGCTGCCATCGTTAACAAATCCATCGATCCTTATAGCAAATTCGGAAACTATGATGATTTTTATGATGATTTGTCCGTGGGTTCAAGATCCATGTAGCGACAATATGTGTTGGCTTACATAGGCCTGATCGGGCGTTTGCTTCTGTGTGCTAAGTCCATACAATCCATCGATCCTTCTGTGTACGTGCATCATTTACCTGAGTGTCTTCCGGCAGAATCCGTCGGTCAGGTAGGGTAGCCAGCTTTTGGTGCGTACGATGCATGCTCCGGTGGAAAGTACTCATGACATACGCGCCGGAGGGTATGCCCTAGCTACAGTGCACCGCCTGGGGAATGTATCGGCACTTCGGCAGCCGCTAGCTTCGCTTCATACATGTTGACGCGCTCGAGATAGAGATTGGTGTCGCGTGAGTACCTGCCGATCTAGTCGATGTTGTAGTCGAGCTCGTTGGCGATCGTCGATGTTGTAGTCGTGCTCGTAGGCGATCATCTCTGAGAGGCTGGCGCCGATCAAACTGCTGCATCGGCTGATGTATCCCATGCACCGGCCAGCTATTTAATACTGTAGATTGGAAAAAGAAAACACCCCAAGGAAGAGAGATGTACTGCGGATTGACGTGATCTGCCATGATTTGCTACTGATGAGCTGGATTTGGGATCCGCCGTGGACTTCTGCTAATGAGTTGGATTTGGGCGACGGCTCATGGAAGAGACACGTATGAACACGCCTAACTATGGCATGAAAAGTCTCTAGGAGAGGAGGAGCGTACATGCATGAGATATATTATATCTTTATTAGGTTAAGAAGACTCATCGTTGGCAGGAAGATTATTCTTTTGAGGGATTTTTTTAGACATAGTATTATGTAATGGCAATGGTGGGTAATTTAGAGAGGATGGCATGGTGGGTAATTTATTTGATTTTACAGTGGATCTAACGGTTGTTGTTTTCTAATATATTAAATTAAAGGCCAGATATTTCTATTTTTTGTGCGATTTTCTAGCATATTTATCTAATTTTTGGTAGCCCATCAAATACTTTTTATTTATATATAAATAGATGGTGGAGCTGTCAGTTGGTGCAGTTCCAAGCAGAGCGTCGTGGCAGGATCTACATGTGAAGCAGAGTACATAGCTACTTCAGAAGCAGCAAATGAAGGAGTCTGAATGAAGTAGTTCATATCTGATCTAGATGTAATACCTAGTGCATCGGGTCCAATGAAAATATTTTGTGACAATACTGGTGCAATTGCCTTGGAAAAGGAATCCAGATTTCACAAGAGAACCAAGCACATCAAGAGACGCTTCGATTCCATCCGCGATCAAGTCAAGGAGGGAGACATAGAGATTTGCAAGATACATACGGATCTGAATGTTGCAGACCCGTTGACTAAGCTTCTCTCATGAGCAAAACATGATCAGCACCAAGACTCCATGAGTGTTAGAATCATTACAATATAATCTAGATTATTGACTCTAGTGCAAGTGGGAGACTGAAGGAAATATGCCCTAAAGGCAATAATAAAATTGTTATTTATATTTCTTTACATCATGATAAATGTTTATTATTCATACTAGAATTTTATTAACCGGAAACTTAGTATATGTGTGAATACATTGACAAACAGAGTGTCACTAGTATGCCTCTACTTGACTAGCTTGTTGAATCAATGATGGTTATGTTTCCTGACCATAGACATGAGTTTTCATTTGATTAACGGGATCACATCATTGGAGAATGATGTGATTGACTTGACCCATCCGTTAGCTTAGCACGATGATCGTTTAGTTTGTTGCTATTGCTTTCTCCATAACTTATGCATGTTCCTATGACTATTAGACCATGCAACTCCCGAATACCGGAGGAACACTTAGTGTGCTATCAAACGTCACAACGTAACTGGTGACTATAAAGATGCTCTACAGGTGTCTCCGATGGTGTTTGTTGAGTTGGCATAGATTGAGATTAGGATTTGTCACTCCGATTATCGAAGAGGTATCTCTGGGCCCTCTCGGTAATGCACATCACTATAAGCCTTGCAAGCAATGTGACTAATGAGTTAGTTACAGGATGATACATTACAGAACGAGTAAAGAGACTTGCCGGTAACAAGATTGAACTAGGTATTGAGATACCGACGATCGAATCTCGGGTAAGTAACATACCGATGACAAAGGGAACAACGTATATCTTTATGCGGTTTGACCGATAAATATCTTCGTAGAATATGTGGGAGCCAATATGAACATCCAGGTTCCACTATTGTTTATTGACCAGAAACGTGTCTCGGTCATGTCTACATAGTTCTCAAACCCATAGGGTCCGCACGCTTAACGTTCGGTGATGATCGGTATTATGAGTTTATGTGTTTTGATGTACCGAAGGTAGTTTAGAGTCCCGGATATGATCACGAACATGACGAGGAGTCTCGAAATGGTCGAGACATAAAGTTTGATATATTGGATGACTATATTCGGACACCGGATGAGTTCCGGGGATCACCGGATAATTATCGGAGTGCCGGGGGGTTATCGAAACCCCCGGGGGATCTAATGGGCCAACATGAGCCTTAGTGGAGAGAGAGAGAGGGCCGGCCAAGGCAGGGCCGTGCGCCCCTCCCCCTCTAGTCCGGATTGGACTAGGGAAGGGGGGCGCCACCCCTCCTTTCCTTCTCCCTTCTCCTCTCCTTCCTTCCCTCTTCCTCTTCCTAGTTGGACTAGGAAAGGGGGAGTCCTACTCCTACTAGGAGGAGGACTCCACCCCTCCTTGGCGCGCCCCAAGGGCCGGCCGGCCTCCCTCCTTGCTCCTTTATATACGGGGCAGGGGGCACCCTAGAACACACAAGTTGATCATTGATCCCTTAGCCATGTGCGGTGCCCCCTCCACCATAATCCACCTCGGTCGTATCATCGTAGTGCTTAGGCGAAGCCCTACGACGGTAGCTTCATCATCACCGTCATCACGCCGTCGTGCTGACGAAACTCTCCCTCGACACTCAGCTGAATCGAGAGTTCGTGGGACGTCACCGAGCCGAACGTGTGCAGATCACGGAGATGCCGTACTTTCGGTACTCGGATCGTGAAGATGTATGACTACATCAACTGTGTTGTCATAACGCTTCCGCTTACGGTCTACGAGGGTACGTGAACAACACTCGTCCCTTCTTGTTGCTATGCATCACCATGATAGATCTTGTGTGTGCGTAGGAATTTTTTTTGAAATTATTGCGTTCCCCAACACAAGTTTTGGTCGATTCAATATGATTGTTCTTGTAACGTCATACCCTCAATGCTGTTTTAGGACTATCGTTACACTCAACGATATTCTAAGATCCGGAAAACATGGTCACCAACAACACTTGACCCAGTCTTAGAGGCGAGACTAGGAACCTATTGTTTACCGTTTGTCATTTCACACGTGTATATGAGTTTTCCACTGAATCACATATTTCAGGATCATAGCAGTTATAGCATGAAATATAAACTCTTAATTATAAATAATGAAAATATAATAATACAGTATTATTGCCTCTAGGGCATATTTCCAACACTGTCCACAATGGAGGTCGTCGACAGGGGGCGGAGTGTACCTAGGTACAAACGGCTCCAGGGTGTAGCGCCGTCGTAGAGGTGAGCGGGCACGTCGGTGCTGGTTGTGGGCGTCCGGCAATGTCTCTGTGGCAGCCTGAGGCATACAACAGCGACGACCGAGGTGGATGGTACGGATGAAAAGCAAGGGGAAGAAGAGGTTCAGTGAAAGAAAATGGGACCAGAAGGGAGATTGGGTGGGCCGGTGGTGTCGGAATCCTACGTGTTTGTTGTCCGAACTTCCACAAAGCTCCCCCACTTTGTCTTCAATTTGCAGGAAAAAGTGTATTTGGACCGTCTTGCGGACCGATACAGGCCCGCGTTGAATGACTTCCCGGTCCGGACAACACGGTCCAAACATATGCAGGTGGTTTGAGGGTCGGCGTTGGAGATGTGTATCACCAAAGTTGGTGTCGTTTGTTTGGGCAGGGAGGGATGAGGTTCCTCTCCCTCGATTGTAGCAGTGTGTCAGGGTGGCAGGAGCACGGAGCTAATCCTTGTAGGCACGAGAATTTCTCGGTTCCATCTCAGATACTTATATTTATTGATAAAGGATGTAACATTACAATTTTATAGAACAGATCCTGTTCAAGTAAGGTGAAATATTCTCGGATGGTCAAGATTTTTATGTATTGGTGATCATTTATATGGCATACAGACATATTGAAATGTCACAAACATAGTCAAAGCATCTACAACCGGACCTACCAAAAGTGAGACTCCACATGTCTGAGACGACAGTGTCAGTCACCCTTCATTTTTCACACATTGCAACCACACTCCTCATTTTCATATCCCTATTTTCATACAATGTCATGCAACATCTATTTGTTCTAAGTACATAAACAAAGTAGCAAACTAAACTACTCGTTGTCGAAAATGTTGACGACCTCCTTACCGGAGGCACCGGCCTTGTGGTCATTGGCGGCCGGACGAAACATTGACCTCTACTCTTTGTTGTCCTCATCCGTGAAAAGCTGCTCAGACTCCATGGAGGAAGTGACAGTTCGCCCTTCGTCATCTCCGCCTTGGACTGGATGAACTCGAGAATGGCCTATTGTCCGCCACCTCCTCCGCTTGGTTAAGCTCAAACTCCGCCAACACGTCCTCCATGCCGAATTCGACTTGTTCCGGCATCGATGCCTCCTCCTTGTACGACGGCGGCTCTTCCTCCCCCTGCTTCGCCTCTTCCATCTCCTCGTCCGGCACCTCCTTGTCCGAAGTAAGGCAGATCGTAATGCTTGAGGTGCGCATCTCGCCTGGATCTCTGTCCAGCGCTCCGGTGTCAGCAGCTTGTAGCATGTCACCTCGAATTGGAAGTGGAAGAGGGAGAGGAAGTGGCAGCGGCGACGCATATAGGGTGGATAGGGACAAGCTTGCTTTGCCTCGTCGTCCAGTTTAATAGCCTGATTTAGTCCCTCGGCCCCTGCGCCGGAGCGGTGACATGAATGCGTCCTCACCTAAACCGGAGGAGGCGCCTACCAGACCAATGGGTTTTGGCGCCAGGCACCGGAGCAGCGACATGAATGCGTCCTCACCAAAACCAAAGGAGGCGCCTGTCGAACCGATGGGTTTTGGTGCGGGCCTAGCCCGTTAGACCGACGTGATTGGTTTTGGCGCCAGGCACCGGAGCAGCGACATGAATGCGTCCTCACCAAAACCAAAGGAGGCGCATGTCGAACCGATGGGTTTTGGTGCGGGCCTAGCCCGTTAGACCGACGTGACGGACGCGTCCTAGCGTCCCCATATCCGACAAAAAAGTGAGTATGCAAGCTCCCTAAAAAACATAGTTTAAGCTAGGAAAAAACATAGTTGTAACCCTCTTATTTCGCAGAAGTATGATATGACCATATTTATAGTTCATCTTGGGAGTGGAAGAATTAAACAGCTTCATGTGAAATTCCATCCACATGAATTGATCATCAACCATTTAAAAAGTGCCCATAAATCCAAGAAAGCAACACTGTTTGCAACATGTCCAGGGCTATGCTGCTGGCATATTGCTATAATAGAACCCTGGACATGTCGACCAGCACAAAACAGAAACAACAGCAGAGAACAGGGACATGGAAGAATAACCAAAGTGCAAAGCTAGAATACTGCTGTCGGTCGATACACGGTACATCTCATCGCTCCGCAAATGGTCTCACTGAAAGAATCCGTTTGGACAAAGTTTAAGCTAACAATCATCACAGTTCAAACCAAATCGACAAAGCATTCAGCTAGAGCTAGCTAATAGAGAGATATTACAGAAGTTTCTGGCTACTTAACATAACCAACTTGAGTGAGCATCACACTATGACAGGTGCGGCCATTTGGTCCGAAGCAGGTGGCGTTGAGCACAACCATCCACAGTTTCAGTCCCTATCTTCCCTTGCAGGCGACCTTGCAGGCGAGCGGCTGCGCAGTGGAAAACAAGCTCAGTGCGGCACCTCAACACGATTTAGCAAGCACAAGGAAGCATTTTCAGCGTACTAACCTGCGGCGCCTGTCATAGGCAGGACTGGCTTCACGGCGTTCACGGTCATACTTGGGGCTAGCCCTGTCATCCCCTTTGCTGCCGTATGGGCTTCCACCACGGACATAGTCAGGACTATCTCTGGCACCACCCTTGCCATAGTCCGGGCTGCCCCTCTCCCTGCCCCTGCCATAGTCTGGGCTGCCCCTTTCCCGCCCTCTGCCATAAGGACTTGCGGACCTACCGCGGTTGTCCCTTCTGTCCGGAGATCTATCACGGCCTCCTCCTCTCCTGTCTGGACTGTACCGGTTCCTTTTTTCATCGTCGTCACGAAGTGCATACTCAACAGAGATGACCCTGTCCATCACAGTGCTGCCAAAAGAATGAATTCAGTTATAATCAAGCTATTACTGCAGGCCTTATATGTCATGACAGAGCAAGTGGTCCTTATAAGCACATCAAGAAACAAGTGTTAGTACCTTCCATTAGTACCGTCCAGAGCTTTAGTAGCATCTTCCTGTGTTTCATACTGGACAAATGCAAAGTTCCTTCTGATTCTGATATTTGCAATCTTGCCATACAGATCAAAGTGCTTCTCCAAATCTATTGTCCTTGTGTTGATCGGATCAAAGTTGATCACAAACAAGGTTTTGGTTGGTTTCACGCTGCTTGGAGATCGCTTCCCATTTCCTTTCCGACCACCACTGCGATCCTCCTACACAAATAATAGACAGCAGATATTAAGAAAAATAAGGCTACTGAGAGATGACTTTTATTATTTGTTGACAACTGCGCACCTTTGTCCATTCAACTCTCAGTCTCCTCCCTTTTCTACCAAAGTCAGTTCTGTCAAGTCTATGGATAGCATCTTCAGCATCACGTTCATCTTCCATGTAGACGAACGCAAATCCTTCAACGTTGAACATGGAGAAGTGACTAGTTATTTAAAGTAACCACACATTTTACTAACCTTAGGGTAAACAGATAAAGGCAAGTATGGTGATCAAAATCTTTGTAAGATACAAAAAACTGCAAGATCACCTTGGTAAGCTACAAATTGATATGTCAGCACAAATAGGAACAGACCTTTTGTATGTTGCACTAAATGATGTCAGAGTATGATAATCCGAACGTTCGTGGTACACCAAAAGTGGTGGTGGTGCTGCCGGTGGAACCTCTACTCTTCTCCAGCCGGCCATGAGATTGGCATGGTTGGATTGACGTGGGAGAGTGTAACCAGGCGGGGGAGGAGGGTGCAACATTGATGTAAAAGTAAGACATCAGTCACGAGGTGGTCGTTTCCAAGTGACAGATGTCATGGTGGACTGTGAACTCCTGGAAATGGACAGGGCATGAGGCAGGGGCTCAGGCAGGAAAGGTAGAGCCCAGTCCATCAACCAGGGAGAGCACAGATGCTTCGTGATATTCCTGCGGCAAAGAAACAATTGAGTACTGGACCTAAGCTTTAAGAAATAACTTCTTTTTCTAAATTTATCCTGGTTTGGACTTGTCCAATGACTTTGACAAAATAACATAAACATAATCTGATTCTGCTGAACATTCTCTGGCCTGATACACACTTTGTCCAATCATATCTTATAACAGACCGCAGCATACTGCACCAGGGATGGTTGAAGAAGTGATGGCAGTCTTTGCAGCAACGAGGACGTCTGTTTCCACTTGGCAGCCACCCAATCTTGTTAAAGCTATCTGAGCACACCACTCACTCCATTCCCTTGGAAGACTTGTATGGAGCTAATGTATTTGTGCACATCAATATCCTTTTTTGAGTAAATAGCAGTTTGCAGCGGGTAAATTGGATACGAAAAAACACAATTTAAAGCTGTTTACTCAAGCAACTTGTAAGCTTATTTCTTAAAAGAGTTTGGTGTCTTAATGAACTGAATACAGAAACTGAGACCACCAAATAGGTGCAACAGCAAGTCAGGTGGCAAAAAGGCCAACTTAAATCTAGAGAATGGACATGAACAGTCTTACCTGTCTTCATGTCAACTCGCTCCACTCTTCCATATTTGCCGAAAAGACGCTCGATTTCAGACTGGCGGGCATCATAGTCAAGGTTCCCACAGAAAATTGGCCTCATGTTGCTGGATAAACAGCTCTTCTCCAAACCTATTCAAAGATAGAAGTCAAAGGAACTGTTAGCTACAGACACACTGAACTTACTATCAAGTGCTAGCAGGATTATAATACACATCCTTGATAGATAATAGCAGATTCACGTATTCCAGAAATTAAACACATAAACTAGAGACATAAACATCACTAGCAGATTTGCAAAAAATCAGCACATTTGAGGTACTTGCAGGGAATTGCACGTTTGCTAGCTAGATACCTTTACCCATATCCAAATGGATGCAAACTGCAGTGATGACAGTATGTAAAGCACAGGAAGCTCAAACACCTTGGTGTCCAACACAACTGATCAGCTGACCAGCGAAATGGTGAACCCAAATATGCTTTATTGATTTGCAGTCTAAATAAATAGTGTCCTTACAGTATATTAATCAGTGTTGAGCTGTATGAGCGAATGAAAAATCTCTAGGATGACAGTAGTGTATTACTTCAAACGGGAGCACAGGAGAGCAGAGTAGCATCCATGATACTCCCTCTATTTCAAAATATAGTGCATCACTGCATCAAGATGTTAATTATTTTTCTATGAACTTGGTCAAACCCTACAAAGTTTGACTTTGGGGGGAAAAATCTACAGATGACTATATTTTGGAATGGAGAGAGCATCGATATGCCAACAATCCAGACCGACTGAACCCCCAAGACCTAACAAGCACATGGCCATGATAAACCGTAACAGAACATCCCAGTGAACAGCAACGCTGCGGTACCCTACTACTCCCTCTGTTCCTAAATATAAGTCTTTTTAGATATTCCAATAAGGGACTACATACGGAGCAAAATGAGTGAATCTACACTCTAAAATGCGTACATCTATATACATCCGTATGTCGTTTGTATTGAAATCTCTAAAAAGACTTGTATTTAAGAAAGTAGGGAGTACGTGGCAGCGTCTGGCAACCACGAGCAACTTTTCACAGTTTAAACAGCATACAAATTCTCGTAAGCATGCACAACACTTGACACGCTTCTAGGTTTGGCGCAGCTAATCCGAGCCCCCTGCGTGCCCAGAATCCGCCAGAGCTACCGGTTAGAAGGGGCCATGAAAAAGCAACGCAAAGCAAATGCGAGCTAGATTCCCACGGCCAGAAAAAATATTTAAAATCGCCAGATCTGAGCTCCCCGGGCCGAGGCGGCCGAGCGGGCGCCAGCTCCAGGGGGGGTAACGCGGACGGGCGTCGTGCTTCGGGGAGGAATCGCGGCATGCGAGAGGCGTGGGGTTGCGGCGCGTTACCTTCGGAGGGCGGGGAGGGCGGAACCCTAGGTTTCCACGGGCGCGGCTCCTCTGGTTTGGACCCGGCGGCGACGGGAGCGGGGAGACAGAGACGGGCAGGGCGAGACGGGCTGCTGTTGGTCCGCGGCCCGCGAGGGGGAGGGTGGGGTTTATAGCCGCGACCGCGCGAGGGAACACGAGGGGCTGTGAGGTGGGGCCCACCTGTCGGTGTGACACATCTTTTCAATCAAAAGATTTCAAAGTTGGTGTGTAAAGTCAAACTCCCTAGAACTACAAATCTTTATTATACTTTTATTTATTACTGTCATGTGGGGCCCACCATTTGGGGTGATACACACTCTCTCAAACTGCCATGTTCTCATTCAAAGATAGATATAAGCTCCAAATTCAATATAGACATTATTAGATAATAAAGGTCCAGATGCGACTACGACGACGGCATGATCTAATGATAACGCATGGCTCCTGGCCGTCGTGGTTAGGGGAGTCTGGAGGCATCTCCATTAAGGCGGATGCGGTCTCCTTGGCACCTCTCGTTGGGGTACTCCCGCTCGACCTAGACAATGGCCTCGGTGGCACCCCTCCTATAGGCCTACCATCCCACCCAGATGCAGCCTCGGCGATACCCCTCCTATGGGAATCCAGCTCCTCACAAATGATGACCTTGGTGGCAGAAGCATCCGTGGCCACCTTTAGCGCCCTCTCATCCTCGACGGTTGAATCACCATTTTGCTGCATGGAGCCTCCTTGATTCCTCTTCGGCCATGATGGTGATGACCTTGACAGTTGAAGAATCTGTTGCCGTGTGGCGTGCAACATCATTTCCTCTTTGATGACAATGATGGCGGCTTCGTCCTTCATGGCCTCGAATGACTCGGTGACTCCACAGCATCATTCCAATCAATCTCGTCACTGAAGGGCGTGTTTGGTTGCCATCTACAATTTGCTTGCATTGCATGCTTGACTCGGTTGGGCCTGACTGAAGAAAAACGGGGAAAAAACCATCATTTGCACATCGTTTGGTTGCCCATATCTATGCTGCTTGCATTAGCGGATCGTTTTTGGCATGGCGTTTGTTGTCCTGCATTGGTCGGGCATCTGCAAATACACGGTGTTTGGTTGCATACAGGTTGCAAGGTGTGGTAACCTTGTCCCCTGCGTGGTAAGCTTACCCGCTACAGCTTACACACGATCGCACCAATGTCACAGCACTGCAATCATGACGAACTAGACGATGATGATGAAGTTCTTTAGCCCAAAATGTCGATCCACCTTGCCAACTTCAACATTGTTGCAATGATGCTTCAGCACGACCTTGGAGTAAGCACCCTCTACCGTCTGCCTACTCTTAAACCCTCTGTGGCAGCTATTGTTATAGCCTGACACTTTTTTATTGCATGCTTCACATCAACTGTAAACCCCTGGAACCCTATCGTTGAACACCACATACCACTTGTCCTAGCATTGCAGAAGAGCAACAGTTCAAGCAGCAAGCAATGGAGAACACTACACATGAAAAATAACAAAGCATGCATGATCATATGACATAACAAGTTCAATCTACCACTACTATGGTGTTATCCCAACAGCGCATCCAAAATAGGGTGTAGTCCTACCACCGCAAGTTCAACATCAACGTGAGGGGTTAGTATATACCAACTCACGAAAATATAGAGACCATCAATAGTATTCAAGCCCTAGCTACACAAAATATACGTCGTCATCGTCATCGTCGTCAAGAATCATGCATGCGGGCACCACCACCAGATACAACACTAGTAGTAGTGCTTGCCCAGCCATCTCCTGAGTCAGAGCACCCTGTGAGCGTTGCCATGGAAATAAACCCAACACCATGGGCCTTGTTGTCCAGCGGGTGGCTCGGAGCAGCCATCAGAGCCTCTTGGCTGAAGCCACCTTGGTCCATGACGGCGGTGTAGAGGCCAGGGTGGACGTCGATCAACTTCTCTCCCTTATTAGTTGCAATAAAACAAATGGTTGACATGATTAAACAAGGGGGCATGAGCTACCCGTGACATGGCCGGAGTAGTGCTCTACCTCCAGAACGATCGAGTAAGTGGTCTGGTCCCATGAGGCGCCACTAAGGTCCCTAAGCTTAGACACTTGGATCCATCTAGCTCTCCACTTCCTGAGGTGGTTGTAGACCTGGGTGGAAGACACCTCCTGGCCATAGAACTCGAACACCTGCTTCGCAACAGTGTTCAAGTGCACCTCCTTGAAGCCCTTGCTAGTCCTAACCCTACTAGATATGAGCTCACACATCTTGTTAAGAACGAACGTGGACATGAACGGTTGCCACTTCATGTTGTTCCCCCTACCATCCTTCTTTGCCTTTGCGGCTACTGTTTGTGCAGTGGCAACAACAACAACAACATTTGGCACAACGAGCACAAAATGTTGTAGGCACGAAAAGGAGGAGCCATGCCTGAAATCTCGAACACATCTGAATCAGGAGGCATCTGGTCCTTGATGGGGGGGGGGGGCTAGGAGTCCTCGACATAGGACGGAGGGAACTGGCTCTCGGATAGGACAAGGGCCTGAGTAACCTCTTGTGTTTGCATGGTCATGTCCTACAATCGTAGCACACACATGGACAATAAGCAAAGCGCACACTACTGGACCATCTAGCTCAATACGATATGAGCAGCATACATCAACAAGCATTCTATCAATCCATCACTACTAGCATTCCAATCCATTGTGTTCAACACTACGATACAACCCTAGCATACTACAAAACCCTACCACATGCTCACGGATCAAACCCTACCACACGCTCTCAGATTAAACCCTACCACACGCTCTCAGATCTAGCTACAACGAATACATAGAAGGGGGTGGCTGAACTCAAAGAGGCCATCGATGCAGCTCGAGGGAGACAGGGAACACGCCAGGGAAGATGACACGAGTCGCCGCTGTCGTGGACCGCCGACCGGAGAAGAAGCGTCGCTTACCTGCTCGTCGGTGCCGATGCACGTCGGAGGGAAAACTCAAAAGGGCGGGAGGGGGGCGAATGGTGGAGGGAGTTTTGATGGTGAGGCGAAGGGGGCTATATAGAGTGATTCAATCGGCGGGAGGTAAACCAAAATCCTCCCATCGATATTTCGGAGACACGCGCAAGCTTGTGCCATCTCCGTGGTCGCATAAGCTCGGCACCTTGTGTCCCCTCCCCTGCTTCGGCCTAGCCTGCCTTGCTAGAAACTGCCGATTCGGGGGTTCCTAGCGGACCTGGCTGTGATGTGCTTTAAACATCGTGCTATGCAGGCCAAACAGTGAATGCGGGCAACCAAACAACCCATTTTCTTTCCGCACATGCTTGGTTGGGCCTCATGCAGGCAACCAAACACGTCTGAAGTCGCACGAAGTGGAGGTGGATGACACAAGACGAGGCGCATGGGGCAAAGAGCAGGGGAGGAGGCCCCCTCAAGTCAAAATACAAGGTGTTATCTGTAAAGAAATACTAACCTCTGCATAAAAGGCTAATGTCACCTGGGAAACACTACTTTCAGAGCAAGTCAAATTGAGCATACCGAGACTTGAGAGTAGCTGAATCAAAAGCTTAAAACAACCTTACTTTATTGTTTTTAGAAAATGAGGATAACCCCCTGGCCTCTGCATCATCCACATGTCCACATAAACAACCATAGTGGCAAGAAGATAATGTTTTAATCACACCCACAGTCAAGCATCATCGCAGACATTTAACCAACAAAAGAAAAGAAATAAAATAGAATAACAGCACAACATGCTAACCAATATTTGTCAGGAAAAGAACTGGCAGTACATGTATGTTGCATCACAGTGACACGCTGCCAGGCAAAAAAGTATCAGAATGCCGCACACTCAAACATCGAGCATCTGCAAGTTTTTGTTGCAGTCTATAGAACAAACTAAAGCTCAAAATGCAACAGCCGTACCTCTATCTACCATCTATGTCGACCCATAAAAATGCTCTTGGCAATTTACTATGAGCAGCTAGCATCTTTGCCTGGTCTTCAGATTGCTCTGACAGACATTTGATCTCTACATTTCCGCCTCCAACTTGCGAAGATTAGTACAGGAGGATAGATAGTTCCAGTAAATTATACACATGTAACGCCTGCATATCTTCCCTCTTGCAGGGATGCTATCTGCGATAAGGGAAAAACTGCAATTCCTGTGCGAGCAAATTGTATCCTGCATATTATCATTGCTTTTGAACTTGGAGCACAATCACTATGATCATCTCCATGCAAGGGTGCCGTGGGCTCAAGCTGTGCCACCGATTATGTTGTGGTGAAGGCTGTGGGACTGCTGGGGAATGCTAGTCGGTTACTGTCAGCAAGCATAATCTGAAATGATTTGGAGAATTATCTGTTGTATCAGATAAAAGAACAATATCTTGAGCCAATCAACTTGCCATCTCTTCTGTACATGCTTTACCTGCAAGTTGCAGTGCGCTCTAGCTGGGAACCAAATCACTTCAGCGGCATGATTAGTCCAGCGAGCAAACCAATAAGATGATTCCATACGCATTTTGAACGCAGGGGTGGTCATACTTTTCCCAGGTGATTGTGCAACCTCACGAAATCATCCATCCCCAGTTCAGACGGTCTAGCCTGCAGCAATAGTGAGTTTAGTTCATGGGAGAGGATGGATGGAGGGAGGGAGAGCATACCGTAGGCGGAAGACCGATATTGGTAAGAGCAGCCTCAATGTCAGCAGAAGAACATAGGTGTTGAAGTGATTTCCGAAGCATCTTGCGTTTCCCATTGAACGCGGAGTTCACCTGGAATTAAAGGGCACGAGCAAGTCTTAATGGCTATCACCAACAACTGGCAGTTAGTTTAAAGAAAAGGAGGAAACTTTTGTTTTGCGGAAAAGAGGAGGAAACTTATGTGTGCACTCTGACTCACCATTGAAAAGAAACTTTTGTTAGAACTAACAGGCGGATACTCCCCAGCATCCTTTATTTTAAACCTTATAACACCACCATCAACCTGCATGGTATCCATGATAAATCCTTACATGCCACATTTATGAAACCCCAAGCACTGTTATAGCATGCTGCGCATAAGGACATCTGAAATAGAAATTGCTTACCGTCGGTTGAGGGAAAAAGTTGGCCCTCTCTACTTTGAACTTGTATTCAGGTTCTACAAAAAAGAAAGATAACGCATGCATGTCATTAACTGTGATGTGTGACTAGGCATACTAAGCGAATTGTTAAGACGCTGGAAAACAATTCAGATGATTTGATGACTGTCAGGGCATGAATTGCATAGCTACACAGTAGCAGTTACTACAGTACAGAAGAGATATAATCTGCCCACGCAGGGATTGAACCCAGGTAGGCAAGGAGATGCCACTGCGCTCCCATCAGATGCAGGCAATGACGGCACTTTGGATCATTTAATTGCTCAAGAATACTAGCTAATGTGCATCAGAGAATCTACATGTAGAAAATCGAAACAATGGAGAAAAACTATTCCTTGTATAAAGCCCAAAACAATATACCCATTGTTATGAGAGTTTACTTACTGTTTTCCTCAGAGAAAAGCATGATTACTTACAAAAACAAAAAGAATAAAAGAGTAAGCCTATTTTCAAGCCTGGACGATGGAATACAGATAGCTGAGATAAGGTGTATTCCAGTGACATGAAGGTATCAAACAGGTCAAACTAAAGGAAGACCCTCTTACCAGAGTAGAAATTCACAAACACATTGATAGGTCGGTACTCTGGTGTTTGTATTGAAGCATTTGCAAGGCGTAGTGCCGCTTCATCCTGAAATGAAGAATTAATCAGATTTACCTTTTCTTACTAAAGATGTAATGAATCACCATAGATATTGAAGAGTAGAAGAACCTCACATATAACAAGGACAAAAAATCACTGGGAAAAAATCCGAAAAATCAAACATAAAATTTGGCAGAAGTGAGGAAAATAGAAGGCGCATACGAACATCATTATGATTGACATTAATAGATACACAGAAATGAGCAGTACTTCAAATATACAAATCGTACAAGCAGTTTATACTGCAGAAAATAATCAAAGTTCAGTCATCCTCTGAACCAATACGACCAGGCATTGTCCTACCGACAAACGGGACATCCACTAATTTCTTTCATGCTGATTTTGTAATCCTCCTCGGAGGCTTGTACTGCTAAACTCTCTTTCTGTTCAATGAAAAGAAACACAAAGTCTTTGCGTTTTCTCGAAAAAGAAATGAGCAGTACTTCGAACATACAAATCGTACAAGCCGTTTATACTGCAGAAAATAACCAAAGTTCAGTCATCTTCTGAACCAATACTGGGTTGTAATTAACTGGAACTTGCAAGCAACATGTACCCACTTAATGCAAAAATAGATGTGATGCAAACCTGAAGCATGAGCACCATGACAGAGAAAACATCTCCCATTGGGAGAATTTGTTTGACAACTTCAGTGCTGACATTGAATGGTAAGTTTGACACAACCTACAAAATACAAAGTATCGTGTGGACACAAAAACGTCTTCATCATGACCAATACTTAACGAATTCTACAAGTTCAATGAAATACAAATAATGCCAAACATCAATGCTAACCTTGGCGTATTTTTTCTTGCCACGAGATTTCTCCTCCAGGATAGGGAGAAAATGAGAGTGAACGTGAAATTTTGTAATATCTTCTTCAATGACCTGCATTAAATTTCAAACTCATTACACATCGGATGAGAACTATGTTTGATTTTAACATCCAATTAGAACTTCTAGCTTTGTTAAACATGTAACAAAATGTCCGTCTTTGGTGACAAGAAGAGCAAACTATTAAATAGCAAGATTTGTAATCTCAGATATCCAGAAGAGCAACCAGAGAATGGTCGGTACAATAGCCCTTATTAAAAAACACAGGGATGGTTATCATACTTATATCACTATAAAGGGAAAAGTATTAAAAGCACACACTGTATGTTCCTGTTACATGATAGCTTTTGAGCTTAGCACCTTACGCATTTCACGTTAACAACCACCTATCACAACATTTACATGCTAGAAGTTTACAGCCAACAAAAGTGTTCATGGACTAACACACCCACATAAGTTTACTCTGTCAAAAATTCAGAAGGATTCATAATATGTGAACCTTACTTTTCATGTAAAAGTGTGGCATGTTTTTCCAACATAAAGCAGGTTAAGTTAGAATGCAGTTCACTACCAAATCACTATACATAATAACCAAGAATATTATAAATTTGATACTGAGATACATCATTCAATTGGTGGTATTTACAACTGTCCGTAATGTAGCATTTGTTTTAGTAGATACACAGTGTAAAAAATGCTTTCATATAGAGTGACCCTGCTGTCGGACCCGGCTTATAGATCTCCAGACAAATTTAAAGGAATGAAGGCACAAGCCATGGGCCTTTTACTACCATTTGAGCAACATCAGTAGTCAAACACAGGGATGAAACAATCCAGTATCTTCATTTGAGAACAAGACAGTACCTTCAATTGCTCTGTGGATCCAAATCTATCTCTCACAAGGGTAGCCATATGCTTATCCTGTCACCAAATATAGTATTGCAGATTATGGATGAATTCAGTTAGCAGAGATCAACTATACACAGGGTCACTAGTCGAGCAATAGTACTAGACTAGCAGCAAACTGAAATAGGCGGACCTTCTCGACGGCGACGACGGTGGCGCCGGCGGCGAGCAGCGCGGCGGTGAGCGAGCCCGTCCCGGGGCCTATCTCGAGCACGACGTCCCCCTCCTCCACCCCCGCCGCCGCCACCAGCTCCTCGTTCACCCTCGCGTTCAGCATGTAGTTCTGCAGCACAGTGAGCGCAACCCCACGGTAAGAAACTCGCGGACTGGGGGTTCCGCCATGGAATGGAACGGGGAGGGAGAGGGTGGCTGGACGGACGGACCTGGCCGAGGGATTTGCGGGGGACGTGGCGGCGGCCGTGCGAGTTTAGGGAGCGGATGGTGGAGTGGTAGTCGTCGGCCGCGCCGCTGCCGTCGGACGCGGCGGTCGATACGGCGGATGTGGGACGGATACGGCCGCCAGGCGGCGGCGGCCGGCGGTGAGGAGGCGTGGCCGGAGACGGGGAAGGGCGCGCTGGGCGCGGGGATAAGGAAGTGAGCCCCAGCATTTTCGAAAGGTAATATCTTTTTTCTCTCCCTTTTGCCTTTATTTTGCTGAAATGAAATTCCAAACCCAAAGCCCAAGAC
>NC_041390.1:38103394-38184649 GCF_002162155.2 Triticum dicoccoides | reverse complement strand
GCGGCCGGACCCGACCCCAATGCGCGAGAATCCCATGGAGCCGCGGGGAGTGGCGAGTGCGACGAGACCGACGACGATCTGATCAGCCGCCTCCCGGACGATGCCCTCGGCACCATCGTCTCCCTCCTCCCCACCAAGGACGGCGGCCGCACGCAGGCCCTTTCCTGCCGATGGCGCCACCTCTGGTGCTCCGCGCCTCTCAACCTCGAGGTCCTCTCCCCCGCCAGCCCCCAGCACCCTTCTGCCGTCCCAACATAATCTCCCAACACCCCGGCCCCGCCCGCCGGTTCTCCTTCCACTGCCGCCGCGCCGGTGATCTCTACGCCCGGACGGAGCGCTGGTTTGCCTCCCGGGCCCTCGCCAACCTCAAGAGCTTGATATCGGCTACGAGTACCCCTCTGCACGTACCAGCCACCCGCTGCCGCAATCCGCGTTTCGCTCCACATCCACCCTCCTCGTCGCCAAGATCAAAGAGCAATTTCCCGGACGTGGTCTCACGGTCCATGAATTTCCCCCTCCTCAACCAGCTTACCTTGGATTGTGTTTCGATCTCGGAGGACACGTTCCATGGCTTGCTCTCCGGCTGCCATGGCTTGGAGAGCTTATCCGGGTCAATAGCTCCTATGCGACACATTTCATGTGAATTGGAAGGAGTGCGACGTAGTTGCCAGAAATAGCTCCTGTGCACCGTCTTACATGGCAATAATAGCCCCAATACGACCAGGTGGTTAAAACACGGGTCCGGTCGTCAACGGGACTGCGGTTAAGGTAAAAACAGGGGGGCAAACTAATCGGTAGTGGGTCCCACTTGGCGGTGCATCGATTCCCTGCCTGACTGAACACGTGCTTCTCCCATGCTTCTAGTTGCTGGTCTCTTCTTCGTTCTCGTCGGCGGCGGTGGCGGCGGCGGCCGTGGCTGCGCATGTGGTGAGTGTATTCGGCACCATTTCCCTCCGACTTGAGTTAGATCTGACCAAGTGAGCCTCTTTTTGCCCCTATTTTCCATGAGATCCAGATTGTGGAGGTGGGTGAGACTGGGGAGCGGCGGTGGGGCAGCATTGGGTTGAACGAGATGGAGCCACGAGAGACTACGTCGACTATGTAATCACCCTGTCCAACCTCTTCAACCCTGCGATGTGTGCCTCGTCTGCTTCCGCTGCCTCACAGTGCCTGTTGGAAATATGCCCTAGAGGCAATAATAAAATGGTTATTATTATATTTCTTTGTTCATGATAATTGTCTATTGTTCATGCTATAATTGTGTTATCCGGAAATCGTAATACATGTGTGAATACATAGACCACAACACGTCCCTAGTGAGCCTCTAGTTGACTAGCTCGTTGATCAAAAGATAGTCATGATTTCCTGACTACGGACATTGGATGCCATTGATAACGGGATCACATCATTAGGAGAATGATGTGATGGACAAGACCCAATCCTAAGCATAGCTCAAAGATCGTGTAGTTCGTTTGCTATAGCTTTTCCAAATGTCAAGTATCATTTCCTTAGACCATGAGATTGTGCAACTCCCGGATACCGTAGGAGTGCTTTGGGTGTGCCAAACGTCACAACGTAACTGGGTGACTATAAAGGTACACTACGGGTATCTCCGAAAGTGTCTGTTGGGTTGGCACGAATCGAGACTAGGATTTGTCACTCCGTATGACAGAGAGGTATCTCTGGGCCCACTCGGTAATGCATCATCATAATGAGCTCAATGTGACCAAGTGGTTGATCACGGGATCATGCATTACGGTACGAGTAAAGTGACTTGTCGGTAACGAGATTGAACGAGGTATTGGGATACCGACGATCGAGTCTCGGGCAAGTAACGTACCGATTGACAAAGGGAATTGTATACAGATTGATAGAATCCTCGACATCGTGGTTCATTCGATGAGATCGTCGAGGAGCATGTGGGAGCCAACATGGGTATCCAGATCCTGCTGTTGGTTATTGACCGGAGAGTCGTCTTGGTCATATCTGCGTGTCTCCCGAACCCGTAGGGTCTACACACTTAAGGTTCGGTGACGCTAGGGTTGTTGAGATATTAGTATACGGTAACCCGAAAGTTGTTCGGAGTCCCGGATGAGATCCCGGACGTCACGAGGAGTTCCAGAATGGTCCGGAGGTGAAGATTTATATATAGGAAGTCAAGTTTCGGCCATCGGGAAAGTTTCGGGGGTAATCGGTATTGTACCGGGACCACCGGAAGGGTCCCAGGGGTCCACCGGGTGGGGCCACCTATCCCGGAGGGCCCCATGGGCTGAAGTGGGAGGGGAACCAGCCCCTAGTGGGCTGTTGCGCCCCCCATGGGCCTTCCCCTGCGCCTAGGGTTGGAAACCCTAGGGGTGGGGGGCGCCACACTTGGCTTGGGGGGCACTCCACCCCCCTTGGCCGCCGCCCCCCCTTGGAGATTCAATCTCCTAGGGCCGGCGCCCCACTAGGGGTCCTATATATAGTGGGGGAGGGAGGGCAGCCGCACCCTAGCCCCTGGCGCCTCCCTCTCCCTCCCGTGACACTCCTCCCTCTCCGTGTGCTTGGCGAAGCCCTGCCAAGATCACCGTTGCTTCCACCACCACGCCGTTGTGCTGCTGGATCTTCATCAACCTCTCATTCCCCCTTGCTGGATCAAGTTGGAGGAGACGTCTTCCCAACCGTACGTGTGTTGAACGCGGAGGTGCCGTCCGTTCGGCGCTAGGTCATCGGTGATTTGGATCACGACGAGTACGACTCCATCAACCCCGTTCTCTTGAACGCTTCCGCGCGATCTACAAGGGTATGTAGATGCACTCCCCTCTCCCTTGTTGCTAGATGACTCCATAGATTGATCTTGGTGATGCGTAGAAAATTTTAAAATTCTGCTACGTTCCCCAACAGTGGCATCATGAGCTAGGTCTATGCGTAGTTTCTATGCACGAGTAGAACACAAAGCAGTTGTGGGCGTGGATATTGTCAATTTGCTTGCCGTTACTAGTCTTATCTTGATTCGGCGGCATCGTGGGATGAAGCGTCCCGGACCGACCTTACACGTACGCTTACGTGAGACTGGTTTCACCGATTGACATGCACTAGTTGCATAAGGTGGCTGGCGGGTGTCTGTCTCTCCCACTTTAGTCGGATCGGATTCGATGAAAAGGGTCCTTATGAAGGGTAAATAGAAATTGGCATATCACGTTGTGGTTTTGGCATAGGTAAGAAACGTTCTTGCTAGAAACCTATAGCAGCCACGTAAAAACTTGCAACAACAATTAGAGGACGTCTAACTTGTTTTTGCAGCATGTGCCATGTGATGTGATATGGCCAAAAGGATGTGATGAATGATATATGTGATGTATGAGATTGATCATGTTCTTGTAATAGGAATCACGACTTGCATGTCGATGAGTATGACAACCGGCAGGAGCCATAGGAGTTGTCTTTATTTATTTATGACCTGCGTGTCAACATAAACGTCATGTAATTACTTTACTTTATTGCTAAAGCGTTAGCCATAGTAGTAGAAGTAATAGATGACAAGACAACTTCAAGAAGACACGATGATGGAGATCATGATGATGGAGATCATGGTGTCATGCCGGTGACAACGATGATCATGGAGCCCCGAAGATGGAGATCAAAAGGAGCACATGATATTGGCCATATCATGTCACTATTTGATTGCATGTGATGTTTATCATGTTTTACATCTTATTTGCTTAGAACGACGGTAGCTTAAATAAGATGATCCCTCATAATAATTTCAATAAAGTGTTCCCCCTAACTGTGCACCGTTGCGAAGGTTCGTTGTTTCGAAGCACCACGTGACGATCGGGTGTGATAGATTCTAACGTTCGAATACAACGGGTGTAAGCCAGATTTACACACACAATACACTTAGGTTGACTTGACGAGCCTAGCATGTACAGACATGTCCTCGGAACACGGAAGACCGAAAGGTCGAGCATGAGTCGTATAGAAGATACGATCAACATGAAGATGTTCACCGATGTTGACTAGTCCGTCTCACGTGATGATCGGACACGGCCTAGTTGACTCGGATCATGTTTCACTTAGATGACTAGAGGGATGTCTATCTGAGTGGGAGTTCATTGAATAATTTGATTAGATGAACTTAATTATCATGAACTTAGTCTAAAATATTTACACTATGTCTTGTAGATCAAATGGCCCACGCTAATGTTGCCCTCAACTTCAACGCGTTCCTAGAGAAAACCAAGCTGAAAGATGATGGCAGCAACTATACGGACTGGGTCCGGAACCTGAGGATCATCCTCATAGCTGCCAAGAAAGATTATGTCCTAGAAGCACCGCTAGGTGACGCGCCCATCCCAGAGAACCAAGACGTTATGAACGCTTGGCAGTCACGTGTTGATGATTACTCCCTCGTTCAGTGCGGCATGCTTTATAGCTTAGAACCGGGGCTCCAAAAGCGTTTTGAGAGACACAGAGCATATGAGATGTTTGAAGAGCTGAAAATGGTTTTCCAAGCTCATGCCCGGGTCGAGAGATATGAAGTCTCCGACAAGTTCTTCAGTTGTAAGATGGAGGAAAATAGTTCTGTCAGTGAGCACATACTCAAAATGTCTGGGTTGCATAACCGCTTGACTCAGCTGGGAGTTAATCTCCCGGATGACGCGGTCATTGGCAGAATCCTTCAGTCGCTTCCACCGAGCTACAAGAGCTTTGTGATGAACTTCAATATGCAGGGGATGGAAAAGACCATTCCTGAGGTATATTCAATGCTGAAATCAGCGGAGGTGGAAATCAAAAAGGAACATCAAGTGTTGATGGTGAATAAAACCACTAAGTTCAATAAAGGCAAGGGTAAAAAGAACTTCAAGAAGGACGGCAAGGGAGTTGCCGCGCCCGGTAAGCAAGCTGCCGGGAAGAAGTCAAAGAATGGACCCAAGCCTGAGACTGAGTGTTTATATTACAAGGGAAGTGGTCACTAGAAGCGGAACTGCCCCAAATACTTAGCGGACAAGAAGGTCGGCAACACTAAAGGTATATGTGATATACATGTAATTGATGTGTACCTTACCAGTACTCGTAGTAGCTCCTGGGTATTTGATACCGGTGCGGTTGCTCACATTTGTAACTCAAAGTAGGAGCTGCGGAATAAGCAGAGACTGGCGAAGGACGAGGTGACGATGCGCGTCGGGAATGGTTCCAAGGTCGATGTGATCGCCGTCGGCACGCTACCTCTACATTTACCTACGGGATTAGTTTTAAACCTCAATAATTGTTATTTAGTGCCAGCTTTGAGCATGAACATTGTATCAGGATCTTGTTTAATTTGAGATGGCTACTCATTTAAATCCGAGAATAATGGTTGTTCTATTTATATGAGAGATATGTTTTATGGTCATGCTCCGCTAGTGAATGGTTTATTCTTAATGAATCTCGAGCGTAATGTTACACATATTCATAGTGTGAATACCAAAAGATGTAAGGTTGATAATGATAGTCCCACATACTTGTGGCACTGTCGCCTTGGTCACATAGGTGTCAAACGCATGAAGAAGCTCCATGCAGATGGACTTTTGGAGTCTCTCTATTACGAATCATTTGACACGTGCGAACCATGCCTCATGGGTAAAATTACCAAGACTCCGTTCTCAGGAACAATGGAGCGAGAAACCAACTTATTGGAAATCATACATACTGATATGTGTGGTCCAATGAGTGTTGAGGCTCGCGGTGGCTATCGTTATGTTCTCACCCTTATTGATGACTTGAGTAGATATGGGTATGTCTACTTAATGAAACACAAGTCTGAGACCTTTGAAAAGTTCAAGGAATTTCAGAGTGAGGTTGAGAATCAACGTGACAGGAAAATCAAGTTCTTGCGATCAGATCGTGGGGGAGAATACTTGAGTCATGAATTTGGCACACACTTAAGGAAATGTGGAATAGTTTCACAACTCACGCCGCCTGGAACACCTCAGCGTAATGGTGTGTCCAAACGTTGTAATCGCACTCTATTGGATATGGTGCAATCTATGATGTCTCTTACTGATTTACCGTTGTCATTTTGGGGCTATGCTTTAGAGACTGCCTCATTCACTTTAAATAGGGCTCCGTAGAAATCCGTTGAGACGACACCGTATGAATTATGGTTTGGGAAGAAACCTAAGCTGTCGTTTCTAAAAGTTTGGGGATGTGATGCTTATGTCAAGAAACTTCAACCTGAAAAGCTCGAACCCAAGTCGGAAAAATGCGTCTTCATGGGATACCCTAAAGAAACTATTGGGTATACCTTCTACCTCAGATCCGAAGGCAAGATCTTTGTTGCCAAGAATGGATCCTTTCTAGAGAAAGAGTTTCTCTCGAAAGAAATAAGTGGGAGGAAAGTAGAACTCGATGAAGTATTACCTCTTGAACCAGTAAGTGGCGCAGCTCAAGAAAATGTTCCTGAGGTGCCTGCACCGACTAGAGAGGAAGTTAATGATGATGATCATGAAACTTCAGATCAAGTTGCTACTGAACTTCGTAGGTCCACAAGGACACGTTCCGCACCAGAGTGGTACGACAACCCTGTCTTGGAAATCATGTTGTTAGACAATGGTGAACCTTAGAACTATGAAGAAGCTATGGCGGGCCCAGATTCCGACAAATGGCTGGAAGCCATGAAATCCGAGATAGGATCCATGTATGAAAACGAAGTATGGACTTTGACTGACTTGCCCGATGATCGGCGAGCCATAGAAAATAAATGGATCTTTAAGAAGAAGACAGACGCGGATGGTAATGTAACCATCTATAAAGCTCGGCTTGTCGCTAAGGGTTATCGACAAGTTCAAGGGGTTGACTACGATGAGACTTTCTCACCCGTAGCGAAGCTGAAGTCTGTCCGAATCATGTTAGCAATTGCCGCATTCTATGATTATGAGATATGGCAAATGGACGTCAAAACGGCATTCCTTAATGGTTTCCTTAAGGAAGAATTGTATATGATGCAGCCGGAAGGTTTTGTCGATCCTAAGAATGCTGACAAGGTGTGCAAGCTCCAACGCTCGATTTATGGGTTGGTGCAAGCATCTCGGAGTTGGAACATTCGTTTTGATGAGATGATCAAAGCGTTTGGGTTTACGCAGACTTATGGAGAAGCCTGCATTTACAAGAAAGTGAGTGGGAGCTCTGTAGCATTTCTCATATTGTATGTGGATGACATACTATTGATGGGAAATGATATAGAATTCTTGGAAAGCATAAAGGCCTACTTGAACAAGTGTTTTTCAATGAAGGATCTTGGAGAAGCTGCTTACATATTAGGCATCAAGATCTATAGAGATAGATCGAGACGCCTCATTGGTCTTTCACAAAGTACGTACCTTGACAAGATATTGAAGAAGTTCAATATGGATCAGTCAAAGAAGGGGTTCTTGCCTGTATTGCAAGGTACGAGATTGAGCACGGCTCAATGCCCGACCACGTCAGAAGATAGAGAAAAGATGAGTGTCGTCCCCTATGCCTCGGCCATAGGGTCTATCATGTATGCTATGCTGTGTACCGGACCTGATGTAAACCTTGCTGTAAGTTTGGTAGGAAGGTACCAAAGTAATCCCGGCATGGAACACTGGACAGCGGTCAAGAATATCCTAAAGTACCTGAAGAGGACTAAGGATATGTTTCTCGTTTATGGAGGTGACGAAGAGCTCGTCGTAAAGGGTTACGTCGATGCTAGCTTCGACACAGATCTGGATGGCTCTAAGTCACAAATCGTATACGTGTATATTTTGAATGGTGGGGCAGTAAGCTGGTGCAGTTGCAAGCAAAGCGTTGTGGCGGGATCTACATGTGAAGCGGAGTACATGGCAGCCTTGGAGGCAGCACAAGAGGCAATCTGGGTGAAGGAGTTCATTACGGACCTAGGAGTCATACCCAATTTGACGGGCCCGATGAATCTCTTCTGTGACAACACTGGAGCCATTGCCCTTGCCAAGGAGCCCAGGTTTCACAGGAAGACCAGGCATATCAAGCGTCGCTTCAACTCCATTCGTGAAAGTGTTTAAAATGGAGACATAGATATTTGTAAAGTACATACGGACCTGAATGTGGCAGATCCGTTGACTAAACCTCTCCCTAGAGCAAAACATGATCAACACCAGAACTGCATGGGTGTTCGATTCATCACAATGTAACTAGACTATTGACTCTAGTGCAAGTGGGAGACCGTTGGAAATATGCCCTAGAGGCAATAATAAAATGGTTATTATTATATTTCTTTATTCATGATAATTGTCTATTGTTCATGCTATAATTGTGTTATCCGGAAATCGTAATACATGTGTGAATACATAGACCACAACACGTCCCTAGTGAGCCTCTAGTTGACTAGCTCGTTGATCAAAAGATAGTCACGGTTTCCTGACTATGGACATTGGATGTCATTTATAACCGGATCACATCATTAGGAGAATGATGTGATGGACAAGACCCAATCCTAAGCATAGCTCAAAGATCGTGTAGTTCGTTTGCTATAGCTTTTCCAAATGTCAAGTATCATTTCCTTAATTAGACCATGAGATTGTGCAACTCCCGGATACCGTAGGAGTGCTTTGGGTGCGCCAAACGTCACAACATAACTGGGTGACTATAAAGGCACACTACGGGTATCTCCGAAAGTGTCTGTTGGGTTGGCATGAATCGAGACTGGGATTTGTCACTCCGTATGATGGAGAGGTATCTCTGGACCCACTCGGTAATGCATCATCATAATGAGCTCAATGTGACCAAGTGGTTGATCACGGGATCATGCATTACAGTACGAGTAAAGTGACTTGCCAGTAACGAGATTGAACGAGGTATTGGGATACCGACGATCGAGTCTCGGGCAAGTAACGTACCGATTGACAAAGGGAATTGTATACGGATTGATAGAATCCTCGACATCGTGGTTCATCCGATGAGATCATCGAGGAGCATGTGGGAGCCAACATGGGTATCCAGATCTCGCCGTTGGTTATTGACCGAAGAGTCGTCTCGGTCATGTCTGCGTGTCAACCGAACCCGTAGGGTCTACACACTTAAGGTTCAGTGGCACTAGGGTTGTTGAGATATTAGTATACGGTAACCCGAAAGTTGATCGGAGTCACGGATGAGATCCCAGACGTCACGAGGAGTTCCGGAATGGTCCAGAGGTGAAGATTTATATATAGGAAGTCAAGTTTCGGCCATCGGGAAAGTTTCGGGGGTAATCGGTATTGTACCGGGACCACCGAAAGGGTCCTGGGGGTCCACCGGGTGGGGCCACCTATCCCGGAGGGCCCCATGGGCTGAAGTGGGAGGGGAACCAGCCCCCAGTGGGCTGGTGCGCCCCCCATGGGCCTCCCCCTGCGCCTAGGGTTGGAAACCCTAGGGGTGGGGGGCGCCACACTTGACTTGGGGGGCACTCCACCCCCCTTGGCCGCCGCCCCCCTTGGAGATTCAATCTCCTAGGGCCGGCGCACCCCTAGGGGTCCTATATATAGTGGGGGGGGGGAGGGAGGGCAGCCGCACCCTAGCCCCTGGCGCCTCCCTCTCCCTCCCGTGACACTCCTCCCTCTCCATGTGCTTGGCGAAGCCCTGCCGAGATCACCGTTGCTTCCACCACCACGCCGTCGTGCTGCTGGATCTTCATGAACCTCTCCTTCCCCCTTACTGGATCAAGTTGGAGGAGACGTCTTCCCAACCGTACGTGTGTTGAACGCGGAGGTGCCGTCCGTTCGGTGCTAGGTCATCGGTGATTTGGATCACGACGAGTACGACTCCATCAACCCCGTTCTCTTGAACGCTTCCGCGCGCGATCTACAAGGGTATGTAGATGCACTCCCCTCTCCCTCGTTGCTAGATGACTCCATAGATTGATCTTGGTGATGCGTAGAAAATTTTAAAATTCTGCTACGTTCCCCAACAGTGCCCCCATTGATAAACAGGGGGAATGTTGCTCGTACCTTCGAATTCAGTATTGAATTCTTACCATCTAAAGCAAAGCTAGTTGATGGTAGCGTGCGGGACATAGAGAGAGATTCAATTATGAAATGGGAGGTTGAATTTGAAGAGATTGATCCACATAAAATACAGAGCATGGAAAAGAGGGCCGTGGGGAATGTTGTGGAGAAAATTGGGGAAAGCATTTTTTGGGGTCCAGAGCAAGAGGTGGCATTGTTACAGTTTGATAATTGGAAGGATGAGTATGTGAGAATTGAGAATGGTGAAGAGATGGTTGATGAAATCGATCGACAAGATGGTTGGGCAAGCAAACAGGCTACCTTTCATGCAGAGCTCGTTGATCTGAAATCAGATTCTAAGGTTGGATATGTGCCCTCAAAGTTGGCTTCGCAGATGTAGATGATGATTGGGCTTCACAGAGACAGATAATGCCCATGTTTACGGGTGAAGTGACAGTAATAAAGGGGGCTGAGCAAGATGCAGAAGAGGGATGTGATGGTTCTGCAAGGGTTGTTTGTGTTGATTGGAATTCAGTACAATTAGAAGACACTACTGATTTGGTCATTGCACCAATAGTTGACATTGAGATGGCCAATTTTTTTTGGCATTCTAGTAGATCCAGTAGATGATCAAGATGAGGAAGAGAGGGATGAATCGAGTTTGCCTAATGATGCTAACATAGATGCCTGTGAAGATGTGGACGGACAGCTGATGAAAGATGTTGCAGATGATGTAGATGATGCACATGATGATGAGCTTGTAAGTGTGTATGACAAAGAAAATCCTGTTATTGAAGTAGGCAAGTTGTTCCCAAGCATGAAGGAGTTTAGGATGTGTTTCAAGACTTATGCAGTCAAACATGAGTTTTATGCCAAGACTATGTGGACTGACAGAAAGCAATTTTATGCAAGGTGCAGAGGTTTCGATGGAAGCGTCAGGCCTTGCAAGTGGTACATATCTATTAGAATTCAACCTAATGGAAGTACCATTAGGGTTAATCAAATCCCAAATCCACATACTTGTATTACAAGTTCACAGAGAGTATCAACCATGACATCACAACTTTGGAATACAGAAAGATCACTCCAATTTTAGCCAAGAAACCAAACACTACAACAAAGAAACTTAAAGTGGACTTGGAAAAGCAGTACCCCATTAAGGTGAAGTATACCACAGTGTGGAAAGCAAAACAGAGGGCAATGAAAGAATTATATGGTGATTGGGCAAATACTTTTAGGATGCTTTATAACTTCAAAGCAGAGGTGTAAAAGAGGTCACCTGGCAGTGTTGTGGAGATAGATACTGAGGTAATGGAGGATGATAGAGTTCTTTTCTCCAAGTTCTTTATGGCTTTAAAGCCTTGCATTGATGGCTTCAAAGCAGGGTGCCGTACATATTTGAGCATAGACTCATATTTTTTGACAGGCAAATGGAATGGTCAATTGGCAGCATGCAATGCTTTAGATGAACATAACTGGATGTTCCCTGTTGCTATTGGTTTGTTTCAGCCAGAGACAGAGGTTTCATGGACATGGTTCATGATGCAGTTGAAAAGATGCATAGGGCCAGTGTCACCTTTGGTAGTACACACAGATGCATGTAAAGGGCTAGAAAATGTAGTGAAGAATGTTTTTCCTCATTGTGAGCAGAGGGAGTGTTTTGGCCATATGTGGATGAATTTGATAAAAAAATTCCGAGGGGAAGAATTTGGGAGAATGGCCAGCAGCAAGATCTTACACCAAACAAACACATTCATATCATCTTGATAAGATAAAAACAGCATGCAGTGAGTTTGGTCCATGGTTGAACACCTATCATTCTCTATTGTGGTACAGGTCAGGATTTAACACTGCCATCAAATGTGATCATATCAACAATAACTTGGCAGAAAGTTTTAACAAGATAAAGCAGTTGAAGAACTTGCCTGTGCATGACATGGTTGACCAAATCAGGATCATGATCATGCGCATGTGGGAATTGAGAAGAAGGATTGGCGATTGTCTGCAAGGGGATAAGCTTCCTGCAGTGGTACAATAGTTGGTGAATAGGAGCAGAAATCTTACACATTTATCTGTGGAAAAATCTTCATTGTGGGGTGCTGAAGTTAGAGATACCAAGACTAGGAGGAGGCATGCTGTTAACACTGAGTTGCATGACTGCACTTGATGTTGGAAATATGCCCTAGAGGCAATAATAAAATGGTTATTATTGTATTTCCTTGTTCATGATAATTGTCTATTGTTCATGCTATAATTTTATTAACTGGAAACCGTAATACATGTGTGAATACATAGACCACAACATGTCCCTAGTAAGCCTCTAGTTGACTAGCTCATTGATCAATAGATGGTTATGGTTTCCTGACCATGGACATTGGATTTCGTTGATAACGGGATCACATCATTAGGAGAATGATGTGATGGACAAGACCCAATCCTAAGCATAGCACAAGATCGTATAGTTCGTTTGCTAAAGCTTTTCTAATGTCAAGTATCGTTTCCTTAGACCATGAGATTGTGCAACTCCCGGATACCGTAGGATTGCCTTGGGTGTGCCAAACATCACAACGTAACTGGGTGGCTATAAAGGCACACTATGGGTATCTCCGAAAGTGTCTGTTTAGTTGGCACGAATCGAGACTGGGATTTGTCACTCCGTGTGACGGAGAGGTATCTCTGGGCCCACTTGGTAATGCATCATCATAATGAGCTCAATGTGACTAATGAGTTAGCCACGGGATCATGCGTTACAAAACGAGTAAAGAGACTTGCCGGTAACAATATTGAACGAGGTATGGGGATACCGACGATCGAATCTCGGGCAAGTAACATACCAATAGACAAAGGGAATTGTATACGGGATTGATTGAATCCCCGACATCGTGGTTCATCCGATGAGATCATCGTGGAACATGTGGGAGCCAATATGGCTATCTAGATCCCGCTATTGGTTATTGGCCGGAGAGATGTCTCGGTTATGTCTGCATGGTTCCCGAACCCGTAGGGTCTACACACTTAAGGTTCGGTGATGCTAAACTTGTTATGGGAAATAGTATGTGGTTACCGAAGGTTGTTCGGAGTCCCGGATGAGATCCCGGACGTGACGAGGAGTTCCGAAATGGTCCGGAGGTGAAGATAGATATATTGGACGAAGGGTATTGGAGTCTGGAATTGTTTCGGGGGTACCGGGTGACGACCAGCATGTCCAAAAGGGGTTTCGGAGGCCCCGCCAAGCGTTGGGCCTTATGGGCCAAGGGGAGGGGGCACATCAGCCCACTAAGGGGCTGAGCGCCCCTTCCACCCCATCTCACGTAACTTGGAGAGGTGGGGGCGCCTCCCTTAGGGCAGCCACCCCTCCCGGCTTGGGGGGCAAGTTTCCTAGGGGTGGGGGCACCCAAACCCATCTAGGGTTTTCCCTGTGGCCGCCGCCCCTCCCCTAGGGAACCCTAGGACGCCTCCTCCACCCCTTCCCCCTATATATAGTGAGGGAGAGAGAGGGCAGTGGCACCCCTTCCCTGGCACAGCCCCTCCCTCCTCCAACTCTTCCTTCTCCTCCGTAGAGCTTGGCGAAGCCCTGCAGGAATACCACAAGCTCCACCACCACACCGTCGTGCTGCCGGAGTCCTCCCTCAACTTCTCCTCTCCCCTTGCTGGACCAAGAAGGAGGATACGTCCCCGGGCTGTACGTGTGTTGAACGTGGAGGCGCCATTGTTCGGCGCTTAGATCGAAATCGACCGCGATCTGAATCGCTGCGTGTACGACTCAACCAACCGCGTTCTTGTAACGCTTCCACTTAGCGATATTCAAGGGTATGAAGATGCACTCCCTCTCTCTCATTTCTAGTATCTCCTAGATTGATCTTGGTGACACGTAGGAAAATTTTGAATTATTGCTACGTTCCCCAACAGTGGCATCATGACTATGCACGAGTATAACACAAAGCAGTTGTGGGCGATGATTTGTTCAATTTGCTTACCGTTACTAGTCTTATCTTGATCCGACGGCATTGTGGGATGAAGCGGCCCGGACCTACCTTACACGTACGCTTACGTGAGACTCGTTCCACCGACTGACATGCACTTGATGCATAAGGTGGCTGGCGGGTGTTTGTCTCTCCCACTTTACTCGGATCGGATTCGATGAAAAGGGTCCTTATGAAGGGTAAATAGCAATTGGCATATCACCGTTGTGGTTTTGCGTAGGTAAGAAACGTTATTGCTAGAAACCCATAGCAGCCACGTAAAACATGCAACAACAATTAGAGGACGTCTAACTTGTTTTTGCAGGGTATGCTATGTGATGTGATATGGCCAAAAGGATGTGATGAATGATATATGTGATGTATGAGATTGATCATGTTCTTGTAATAGGAATCATGACTTGCATGTCGATGAGTATGACAACCGGCAGGAGCCATAGGAGTTGTCTTAATTTATTTATGACCTGCGTGTCAATGAAAACGCCATGTAATTACTTTACTTTATTGCTAACCGTTAGCCATAGTAGTAGAAGTAATAGTTGGCGAGGCAACTTCATGAAGACACGATGATGGAGATCATGGTGTCATGCCGGTGACGATGGTGTTCATGCCGCGCCTCGAAGATGGAGATCAAAGGCGCAAGATGATATTGGCCATATCATGTCACTTTATGATTTGCATGTGATGTTTGTCATACTTACATCTTATTTGCTTAGAACGACGGTAGCATAAATAAGATGATCCCTCGCTAAAATTTCAAGAAAGTGTTCCCCCTAACTATGCACCGTTGCGAAGGTTCGTTGTTTCGAAGCACCACGTGATGATCGGGTGTGATAGATTCTAACGTTCACATACAATGGGTGTAAGCCAGATTTACACATGCAAAACACTTATGTTGACTTGACGACCCTAGCATTTACAGACATGGCCTCGGAACACAAGAGACCGAAAGGTCGAACATGAGTCGTATAGTAGATACAATCAACATGAAGATGTTCACCGATGATGACTAGTCCGTCTCACATGATGATCGGACATGACCTAGTTGACTCGGATCATGTATCACTTAGATGACTAGAGGGATGTCTATCTAAGTGGGAGTTCATTAATTAATCAGATGAACTTAATTATCATGAACATAGTCAAAAGGTCTTTGCAAATTATGTCATAGCTTACACTTTGGTTCTACTGTTTAAGATATGTTCCTAGAGAAAATTTAGTTGAAAGTTGATGGTAGAAATTATGCGGACTGGGTCCGTAAACTGAGGATTATCCTCATTGTTGCGCAGAAGGCTTATGTCCTTAATGCACCGCTCGGTGTGCTGAACCTCGAGCGTCATCTATGGATGTTGCGAACATCTGACGTAGACGTCTTGATGACTACATGATAGTTCGGTGCACAATGCTAACGGTTTAGAATTGAGGCGCCAAAGACGTTTTTGAAACATCGCAGAACATATGAGATGTTCCAAAGACTGAAATTGGGATTTCTGACTAGTGCCCACTGTCGGTGTCAAAATCGTCGGATCTCGGGTAGGGGGTCCCGAACTGTGCGTCTAAGGCGGATGGTAACAGGAGGCAGCGGACACGATGTTTACCCAGGTTCGGGCCCTCTTGATGGAGGTAAAACCCTATGTCCTGCTTGATTGTTCTTGATGATATGAGTATTACAAGAGTTGATCTACCACAAGATCAGAGAGGCTAAACCCTAGAAGCTAGCCTATGGTCTGATTGTATGTTGTCCTACGGACTAAAACCCTCCGGTTTATATAGACACCGGAGGGGGCTAGGGTTACACAAGGTTGGTTACAAAGGAGGAGATATGCATATCCGTATTGCCTAGCTTGCCTTCCACGCCAAGTAGAGTCCCATCCGGACACGGGACGAAGTCTTTAATATTGTATCTTCATAGTCCAACAGTCTAGCCAAAGGATATAGTCCGGCTGTTCGAAGACCCCCTAATCCAGGACTCCCTCAGTAGCCCCTGAACCAGGCTTTAATGACGATGAGTCCGACGCGCAGTGTTGTCTTCGGCATTGCAAGGCGGGTTCCTCCTCCGAATACACCACAGAAGAGTTTGAATACAAGGATAGTGTTAGACCCTGCAAAATAAGTTCCACATACCACCGTAGAGAGAATAATATTTTCACAAATCTAATCTGCTGACATGTTTCGACAGCATGACATCACACCATGGCCCGGTTATTATTCGAACCGCTTTTCTCAACCAGCTCCGCACATATCGCGAGGCGGTTTTCTTGATACGTCTTGTCAAAGCAGAGATTGTGTTCCCTTTATCACAGATTCTCATCAATACGGACGTGGGTAACCCAACCGCGCCATCAATTTCGGTGCCTAGGGAATAAGTGGTTTTGCCAGGCAAGTGGGGAGACTCATCGCCTCCTCCGCCCTTATAAAGGGGCAAAGATTTACTTTTTTCACCCACACCTTCTTCCTCGCTTTCCCATCCCCGACACCCAAGCTCTAGCGCCCAAGCTCACGTTCTTCTTCTCGAACCACTCCAATCATGTCCGGAGCAGGAGGCAAGTGGATGGTCTCCTCCATCACGGAGGAGAACATCAAAAAGTTACGGGAAGCCGGATACCTAGTTGCGAATATCGCGCACCGGCTGCCGAATGCGGGGCAGATCGTCCCAACGCCCGAACCCGATGAGAGGGTAATTTTTCTTACCCATTTTGTCCGCGGACTGGGATTTCCTCTCCACCCGTTTGTCCGCGGGCTCATGTTCTATTACGGGCTGGATTTTCATGATCTGGCCCCCAACTTCATCCTCAACATCTCGGCGTTTATCGTCGTGTGCGAGGCCTTCCTCCTCATCATGCCCCACTTCGGCCTATGGCTGAAAACCTTCAATGTCAAACCGAAGGTAGTGGGTGGTCAGCAAGCATAATGCGGAGGCGCCATGGTGGGCAAGATGCCTAATGTCACGTGGCTCGAGGGTACCTATGTGGATACCATAAAGGGGTGGTGAGGGAGTCCTGGATTAGGGGGTGTTCGGATAGCCGGACTATACCTTCGGCCGGACTCCTGGACTATGAAGATACAAGATTGAAGACTTCGTCCCGTGTTTGGAAGGGACTTTCCTTGGCGTGGAAGGCAAGCTTGGCGATACGGATATGTAGATCTCCTACCATTGTAACCGACTCTGTGTAACCCTAGCCCTCTCCGGTGTCTATATAAACCGGAGGGTTTTAGTCCGTAGGACGAACAACAATCATACCATAGGCTAGCTTCTAGGGATCTCGTGGTAGATCTACTCTTGTACTACCCATATCATCAATATTAATCAAGCAGGACGTAGGGTTTTACCTCCATCGGGAGGGCCCGAACCTGGGTAAAACATCGTGTCCCCTGCCTCCTGTTACCATCCGCCTAGACGCACAGTTCGGGACCCCCTACCCGAGATCCGCCGGTTTTGACACCGACATTGGTGCTTTCATTGAGAGTTCCTCTGTGTCGTCACTTTTAGGCCCGATGGCTCCTTCGATCCTTAACAGCGATGCGATCCAGGGTGAGACCTTTCTCCCCGGACAGATCTTCGTATTTGGCGGCTTTGCACTGCGGGCCAATTCGCTTGGCCATCTGGAGCATATCGAAAGCTACGCCCCTGGCCATCAGGTCAGATTTGGAAGTTTGAGCTACACGGCCGACCTCCGCGGAGACTTGATCTTCGACGGATTTGAGCCGCAGCCGAGCGCGCTGCACTGTCACGATGGGCATGATCTAGCTCTGCTGCCGAACAGTGCCCTGGAGGCCGCACCCGCATCAGCTCCGACCCTTAATTTGGAGCCAACTGCGCCAATCGAGGATGGGTGGTTGGACACCGCCTCGGAGGCTGCAATCTCTACGGCGATCAAGCCGAACACCAGCCCTATTCTCTGCGAAGCCTGTGACTCCAAGGAGCCGGACTCCTCTCCAGACTCCGAGCCCTCCGCACCCCTACCGATCGAACCCGATTGGGCGCCGATCATGGAGTTCACCGCCACGGACATCTTTCAGCACTCGCCCTTCGGCGATATTCTGAATTCACTAAAGTCTCTCTCTTTATCAGGAGAGCCCTGGCCGGACTATGGTCAGCGAGGTTGGGATGCAGATGATGAAGAAATTCAAAGCCCACCCACCACCCACTTCGTAGCCACTGTCGATGATTTAACCGACATGCTCAACTTCGACTCCGAAGACATCAACGGTATGGATGCCGATGCAGGAGACAATCAAGAACCAGCGCCTATAGGGCACTGGAAAGCCACCTCGTCGTATGATATATACATGGTGGACACCCCCAAAGTAGGCAATGGCGATGGAATAGTAGAGGATGACCCCTCCAAGAAGCAGCCTAAGCGCCGACGTCAGCGGCGCCGCTCTAAATCCCGCCAAAGCAAAAATGGTGATTCCGACACGGGAGATAATAACACCCCGGACAGTGCCGAAGACAACCACCTCCAGCAAGATTCAACACAGGAGGATGGAGAAGCCAGCCCTCATGAGAAAGCGGCAGACAGAGAGGTCGAGGACAATAATTATATGCCTCCCTCCGAAGACGAGGGAAGCCTCGACGACGACGAATTTGTCGTGCCGGAGGATCCCATCAAACAAGAGCGTTTCAAACGTAGGCTTATGGCCACGGCGAGCAGCCTCAAGAAAAAACAGCAACAACTTAGAGCTGATCAAGATTTGCTAGCCAACAGATGGACTGAAGTCCTTGCGGCCGAAGAGTATGAACTCGAACGCCCCTCCAAGAGCTACCCAAAGTGCAGGTTGCTACCCCGACTAGAGGAGGAAGCACCTAAACCTACATCACCAGCGCATGATGCGGCCGACCGGCCACCACGTGGCCGCGACAGAGAAGCCTCTCGGCCCTCCACTCAAGCCGCACCCCGGTGCCGCTCAAAAAATACCAAGGCACGGGAAAATGCGTCAGACCTGCGAGATATATTGGAGGACAAGGCAAGGCAAACAAGATTGATCTACGGATCGCGTGGGCGCCCCACGGCATGAGACGGTAATCATCACTCCGGATACAGTCAATCCAGCCGGGCCGAACACAGTAGACAAAGCTCGTTTGAGCTGCATCGTGATATAGCCCAATACAGAGGCGCCGCACACACACTATGCTTCACTGATGAAGTAATGGATCATCAAATCCCTGAGGGTTTCAAACCCGTGAACATCGAATCATATGATGGCACAACAGATCCTGCGGTATGGATCAAGGACTATCTCCTTCATATCCACATGGCCCGCGGTGATGACCTACATGCCATCAAATACCTCCCACTCAAGATTAAAGGACCAGCTCGGCATTGGCTTAATAGCTTGCCAGCAGAATCAATTGGTTGTTGGGAGGACCTGGAAGCCGCATTCCTCGACAATTTCCAGGGCACTTATGTGCGACCACCAGACGCCGATGACCTTAGCCACATAATTCAGCAGCCAGAGGAATCGGCCAGACAATTCTGGACACGGTTCCTAACCAAGAAAAATCAAATCGTTGACTGTCCGGATGCAGAGGCCCTAGCAGCCTTCAAGCATAACATCCGCGACGAGTGGCTTGCACGGCACCTAGGACAGGAAAAGCCTAAATCTATGGCAGCCCTCACGACACTTATGACCCGCTTTTGCACGGGAGAAGACAGCTGGCTAGCTCGCAGCAATAACATGACCAAGAGCCCTGGTAATTCGGATACCAAGGACAACAGTGGCAGGTCACGTCGCAACAAGCAAAAGCACCGCATTAACGGCGACAATGCTGAGGATACGGCAGTTAATGCTGGATTCAGAGGCTCTAAACCCGGTCAGCGGAAAAAGCCATTCAAAAGAAATACTCCGGGCCCGTCCAGTTTGAACGGAATACTCGACCGCTCATGCCAGATACATGGCACCCCTGAAAAACTAGCCAATCACACCAACAGGGATTGTGGGGTGTTCAAGCAGGCAGGCAAGTTAAATGCCGAAAGCAGAGACAAGGGGCTGCATAGCAATGACGAGGAGGAGCCCTGGCCGCCGAACAATAGTGGACAGAAAGGTTTTCCCCCACAAGTGCGGACGGTGAACATGATATACGCGACCCACGTCCCCAAGAGGGAGCGGAAGCGTGCGCTAAGGGACGTATACACGATGGAGCCAGTCGCCCCAAAGTTCAACCCATGGTCTTCCTGCCCGATCACTTTTGATCGAAGGGACCACCCACTAGCACCCGTCATGGCGGATTCGCCGCATTGGTTCTAGACCCAATTATTGACGGATTTCACCTCACTAGAGTCCTTATGGACGGTGGCAGCAGCCTGAACCTGCTTTACCAGGATACAGTGCGGAAAATGGGCATCGATCCCTCGAAGATTAAACCCACTAAAACGACCTTTAAAGGTGTCATACCAGGTGTAGAGGCCAACTGTACAGGCTCAGTTACACTTGAAGTAGTCTTCGGATCTCCGGATAATTTCCGAAGCGAGGAGTTAATCTTCGACATAGTCCCGTTCCGCAGTGGCTATCACGCACTGCTCGGGCGAACCGCATTTGCCAAGTTCAATGCGGTGCTGCACTATGCATACCTCAAGCTCAAGATGCCAGGCCCTCGAGGCGTCATCATGGTCAATGGAAACACCGAACGCTCTCTCCGAACGGAGGAGCATACGGCGGCTATCGCAGCGGAAGTACAAAGCAGCCTCTCAAGGCAATTCTCCAGTCCGGCCATTAAACGTTTGGACACTGTCAAGCGCGCCCAGAGTAACCTACAACAAGACCGCCTGTCACGTTCAGAGCAAGCGTAGCAATGCGGCCCCAACCCCAGCCCTCGCGAACTTGCGAAACCAGTGCTGCGTGTACATAACTACGCTCTGGAAATACCATGGGCACAGGGGGAGGGGCACCATCACGGCATGCCCGAAACGCGGCTTAAACCGCACTAGGGGCTGCCGATTTCTTAATTTTCTCTTATTTTCAGGACTCCATTCTTCGGAAGGCTTGTCCGGCAGTACAATTGCCGCACAAACGATACAACCAGGGAAGCAGAAAACTACGTCGCACTATGGAACTCTAAGGTGGTCTCTATAACAAGCAGTATACCTGTTTCACATAACATTCCGCAGCTTGCCCCTGGAAAGGACATGTTAAATAGTCCCATCTTTTGCTTATTGCAGTATTTGTATCGTTCTGCTTTGATCGCAGCTTTTTTAAATAAACAATGCATAGCTTCCGTCTATTATTGCATTACTCTTTTTTATGAATATATGTTCATTAATGACATGTTGCACCCGTACACTTTGGTACGGCCAATACGCCAGGGGCTTAAGTACCCCACAATACGGTGTGAGAAGTCCGAACACTTTCACAAGTGCGGCACCCCGAACTTATAGCATTATATGCATCGGCTCCGAATCATGTCTTGGGTCAATAGTTGGGTTTGCCTGGCTCCTATGTTTTGGTACCTTACGTTCCGTTATATCAGCTAAGGTAGCACTAGGAGAACTACTACGATTGTGCCCCAGTTGAGCTGGGCTAAGCACCTCAGTAGAGAAAGCTAAAACTGACCATCATGATGAGGCGAGAGCTGGTCGCTGTTCGAGAGGTTTTCGAGTCCCTAAAGACTTATGCCGCTTCGAGCGAGGAGTCGGCTTTGTCCGGCCTAGGCGTGGATAGCGCCCCGAACTCGGTCTTCCAAACACTAGGGGCTTCGCCAAAATTTAAAATTATAGAATTCTATGGCTAAGTGAGAGTGTTCAAGCATTATAGTCCAATTGCCTTGTTCGTTGTGTTGAGCGCCTCCCTCGAAGGACCCAAGAATGGGAAAAAAGAGCGCTCATGTTTATCCCGAACACCCCAGCACTCACGGCATGGGGGCAGAAGCCGACGACTCGCCATCTCTCAAATTTGATAAACGGCCGCACAGAAGGTAATATGTTAAATTCAAAAGTGTTGCTCAGCGCATATGAACAAGTTTTCAGCGTACAGGATCACAAATGCGAGTTTACTCAAATATTACATTTTTGGAGCATTCATCCGCTATAAGGCGGGCACCCTTCAGGACACCCTCATAATACGCTTCCGGGACGCGATGCTCCTTTCCTGGCGGCGGCCCATCCTTCACCAGCTTCTCCGCATCCATCTTGCCCAAGTGCACTTTAGCACGGGCAAGCGCCCTACAGGCACCTTCGATGCAGACGGAGCGCTTGATTACTTCAAGCCGTGGACATGCATCCACCAGCCGCCTCACCAGCCCGAAGTAGCTCCCAGGCAGAGCCTCTCCAGGCCAAAGCCGAACTATGAGGCCCTTTATGGCCTGTTCGGCCACCTTGTGGAGCTCGACCATTTGCTTCAGCTGGTCACTCAAAGGCACCAGGTGTCCGGCCTCAGCATACTGAGACCAGAACACCTTCTCCGTCGAGCTCCCCTCCTCGGCTCAGTAGTAGGCGGCGGCATCAGACGCACTACGGGGCAAATCTGCGAATGCTCCTAGAGAGCTCCGGACTCGGGTAAGTAACAAGTAATTCACTTTCATGTGTTTGCTTTGCATAATGAATTCCTTACCCGCCACTATCTTCTTCATATCTCCAATTTCTTGGAGGGCTTTCTGGGCTTCGCCTTGGCAGATTTCGCGCTTTCGAGGGTTGCCGCAAGCTCGGACGCTTGCGTCTTCGAGTCAAGCTCCAAACTCTCGTGTTTTTTCACGAGAGCCTGGAGCTCTTTCTGCACCTCCTCCACCCGCGCCTCCTGCTTCCCTCTCTCTGTGCGCTCCACAACTGCTCTATTTTTGGCCTCGGACAACGCTTTCTTAAGGGTTGCCACCTCGGTCGTGGCCCCTATAATAGCACGTTGATCCTGTCATTTTTTGCAACCACATCTTCTCTATATAATTGCGCAAGGTATTACTTACCTTCCTTCTCCTCGAGTTGCCTCTTGGCATGGCTGAGCTCGTTCTCGGACCGCGTGAGGTTTTGCTTCAGTGTATCCACCTCCGCAGTCAGTGCGGCGGAGGCCAGCAGCGAAGCCTGCATACGCATATTGACTTGATTATGTTAGACTCCTGCGAATGTTATTAGATCCTCTATTCGGCTTTTCTTTCCGAACGCCGAACATAGCATCTGGGACTACTGTCTATGTGGTAATGTTTTTACATATTCTTTACTTACCTCGAAGCCTGTTAGAAGGCTGGCACAGGCTTTAGTCAGTCCGCTCTTGGCGGACTAAACCTTCTGGATCACTGCACTCATAATAGTGCGGTGCTCCTCGTTGATGGAGGCACCGTTAAGCACCTCCAGCAAATTGTCCGGTGCCTCCGGTTGGACGGAGGTCACCGGCTCAGTAGGCTTGCTCCTCTTGGAAGGAGGCTGCCTACCGGAGTCCGAAACCATTGAAGGTTCCGGCGCGGTGTCCGGCTCAAAGCCGGACTTGGAGCCCTTGGGGTTTCTATCCCCTTCACGCATGGAGTCCGGGAGGTCGCATTGCGGCGCCTCTAGGACCACCTCCTCCTGGCTTGGAACTTGTTGGGACGCCGCCTCGGCATCGTCCATAGGGTGGGGGGAGGTAGCCGCCGGAAGCGAATTCACATTCGATGAATCCAGGGAGCCGCTCGACGACTCGTCGAGCTCGGCCTTGGGTGGACTGCATAGACATGTTCGACGTAAGGAAAAGTTGTGCAATGGGGGAATACTATGAATCACTCTGGTATCCGGATACTTACGATCTCGCCAGGGACTTGGCCCTGTGCGACCACTCCTCTTCGCCGTCGTCAGCGTTGGTGGAGTAGTCCGGAGGAGGGGTCTTCCCCTTCTTGGACCCTTCGGCCTCCCCAGTTGGGGCGGCCTTCCTTTTCTTCCCTCCCCCCACTGGAGGGGGAGAGGTCTCTTCTTCCTCCTCGTCTTCATGGGAGGAGTGCGCCTTGGAGTCGTCGGATGATGAATCCGACACCTCCTGGCGCCGGGCACTCTTTCGAGTCCCCGTGGCCTTCTTCTTGGCCTTCTTCTCCGGCACCACATAGGGTGCCGGAACCAGCAACTTCGCCAAGCGAGCGTCCGCTGGGCCTTCAGGCAAAGGAGCCGGACAGTTGATCTGTCCGGACGTCTCCTGCCAATCCTGTCAAAGATAAGGGAGCTTAGATCCCGCATGGAGTCAAACTATGAAAGACTAATACCCTGTAAAAGCTAAAAACAGCTTACCGCATGAGCGTGACGCTGCATGCTGAATCCGCGATCCTCGGTAGCGGATGCGGGGGCCTCGACGCCCTTGAAAAGCACCTTCAGGCATCTTCGTGCGTCGTGTCGAAGAGCCTGCTCACTGTTCGGTGCCGCGCCGGGTCGAACTCCCACAGGTTGAAAGCCTGTTGTTGACACGGGAGGATTCGACGGATGAGCATAACCTGGACTACGTTGACAAGTTTGAGCTTCTTGTCCACTAGGGTTTGGACGCATGTTTGGAGTCCGGTCAGCTCTCCTTTTTTACCCCACGACAGGCCCGTCTCTTTCCAGGAGGCGAGCCGCATAGGGGGTTCGGATCGGAACTCGGGGGCTGCGACCCATTCAGGGTCGCGTGGCTCGGTGATGTAAAACCACCCCGATTGCCACCCCTTTAGGGACTCCACGAAGGAGCCCTCGAGCCATAGGACGTTGGGCATCTTTCCCACCATGGCGCCTCCGCACTTCGCCTGGGTGCCGCGCACCACCTTCGGCTTGACATTGAAAGTCTTGAGCCATAGGCCGAAATGGGGGCAGATGCAGAAGAAAGCCTCGCACACGACGATAAACGCCGAGATGTTGAGGACAAAGTTCGGGGCCAGATCATGGAAATCCAGGCCATAGTAGAACATGAGCCCCCGGACAAACGGGTGGAGAGGGAAGCCCAGTCCGCGGAGGAAATGGGGGAGGAACACCACCCTCTCATGGGGCCTAGGGGTGAGGATGAGCTGCCCCTCTTCGGGAAGCCGGTGCGCAATGTCGTTAGACAAGTATCCGGCCTTCCTCAGTTTTTTTATGTGTCCCTCCGTGACGGAGGAGACCATCCACTTGCCTCCCGCTCCGGACATGGTTGGAGAAGGTTGAGGTGGGGTGTGCGGACTTGGGCGCTGGAGCTCGAGTACGCGGAAATGGATAGGCAAAGGAGGAAGAAGGCATGGATGAAAAGGTGGATCCTTATCCCCTTATATGGGTGGATGCGACTATGCGTCCCCACCAACCTAATAAAACTTGCTTATCTCCCAAGCGCCGTAATCAATGGCGCGGTTGGGATACCCATGCCCGTATTGATGAGAATCCCGAAATAAGGGGACACGATCTCTGCTTTGACAAGACGTGCCAAGGAAACCGCCTCGCTAAACGCGCCGAGGTAGAACAGTAAAACGATTCGAATAAAGACTTGGCCGTGGTGTGATGTCACGCTACGGAATACGTCAGCAGATTAGATTTGTGTAAATATTATTCTCTCTATGGCAATATGTGGAAACTTATTTTGAAGAGCCGGACACTACCTTTATGTTCAAAATTTTATATGAAGTACTTGGAGGAGGAACCCGCCTTGCAATGCCGAAGACAATCTGCGCGCCGGACTCGTCGGCATTGAAGCCTGGTTCAGGGGCTACTGAGGGAGTCCTGGGTTGGGGGGTGTCCAGATAGCCGGACTATACCTTCGGCCCGACTCCTGGACTATGAAGATACAAGATTGAAGACTTCGTCCCGTGTCCGGAAGGGACTTTCCTTGGCGTGGAAGGCAAGCTTGGCGATACGGATATGTAGATCTCCTACCATTGCAACCGACTCTGTGTAACCCTAGCCCTCTCCGGTGTCTATATAAACTAGAGGGTTTTAGTCCGTAGGACGAACAACAATCATACCATAGGCTAGCTTCTAGGGTTTAGCCTCCTTGATCTCGTGGTAGATCTACTCTTGTACTACCCATATCATCAATATTAATCAAGCAGGATGTAGGGTTTTACCTCCATCGAGAGGGCCCGAACCTGGGTAAAACATCGTGTCCCCTGCCTCCTGTTACCATTTGCCTAGATGCATAGTTCGGGACCCCCTACCCGAGATCCGCCGGCTTTGACACCGACAGGTGGCAATCGGGGTGGTTCTACATCACCAAGCCGCGCGACTCCAACTGGGTGGCGACCCCCAAATTTCGATCCGGAATCCCCACGCGGCTCACCTCCTGAAAAAGAAGGGCTTGTCCTGGGGTTCTTCGGTAGAGCTGACCGGACTCCAAACCTGCATCCAAAACATGACGAACAAGAAAATCAAGCTCGTCAACATGGTCCAGCTTATGCTCTTCCGCCGGATCCTTCCGTGCCAACAATGGGCATTTGTTTTGTGGGAGTTCGACTCGGCCCAGCACCAGACGCTGCGAGAGCTCTACGACACGATGCATGAGGACGTCTGGAGGGTGCTGTTCAAGGGCGCCGAGATGCCTCCCTCCCTCACTGAGGACTGTGGACTCAGCGCAAAGCGCCGCGCCCATCCGGTAGGCTTTTATATCTCTCAGGGTATTTATGTGCCCTGGTTTAGTCATGTGCTGGATCTAAGCTTTCATGTCATTAACATGACTGGATAAAGACAACGGAGCGGCTTGATTGTCCAGCCCCCCTGCCCGAAGATCCTGCAAACGCTCTTCTAATGAAGATGCTAACTCCGGCACCTTACGAGGTGCCAGAAAAGAAGGCCAAGAAGAAGGCTGTGGGGACCCAAAAGGGTCTCCGGCGCAAGGTTCTATCGGACTCATCATCCGATGAGTCCGACGCGCACTCCTCCCACGGAAATGAGGAGGAGGAGAAAAGTTCTCCCCCCAGCCGGGGAAGACAAGAAAAGGAAGGCCGACCCATCCAGGGAGGCCGAAGGGTCCAAGAAGGGAAAGACCCTCCTTCCGGACTGTGCCACGACAGCCGCCGACAGCGGCGACGAGTGGCTGCCCAGGGACAAGCCCCTGGCGAAGTCGTAAGTGTTCGGACACCATAGTACTTCATGGTATGTTTTATTGTACTGCCTTTGCTCATGCCGAACATGATTATGCAGTCCGGCCCGAGCTCATCTCGACGTACCCTCGTCGAGCGGCTCTTTGGGCTCGTCGGATATGAACAACGGTTCTCCTCCGACGTGTTCCGCCCCTCGCCCTACGGACAACGCCGAGGTGGTGTCTCAAAAGGCACCGACCCAAGGGGAGGCGATCCTGGGGGCGCCTCATGGCGACCTCCCGGACCCTGGGTACCAAGGGAGCAAGGCTCCTACGGGCTTCGAGTTCGGGCCCCAGCCGGACACTACGCTGGAACCTTCAATGGTTCCGGACTCTGGCAGGCGGTCCCCCATTAAGGGGGTTGTCGGTGTCAAAACCGGCGGATCTTGGGTAGGGGGTCCCGAACTGTGCGTCTAGGCCGGATGGTAACAGGAGGCAGGGAACACGATGTTTTACCCAGGTTCGGGCCCTCTTGATGGAGGTAAAACCCTACGTCCTGCTTGATTAATATTGATGATATGGGTAGTACAAGAGTAGATCTACCACGAGATCAAGGAGGCTAAACCCTAGAAGCTAGCCTATGGTATGATTGTTGTATATGGAGTTGATTGCCTACGGACTACAACCCTCCGGTTTATATAGACACCGGATAGGGTTAGGGTTACATAGAGTCGGTTACAATGGTAGGAGATCTTGAATATCCGCATCGCCAAGCTTGCCTTCCACGCCAAGGAAAGTCCCATCCAAACACGGGACGAAGTCTTCAATCTTGTATCTTCATAGTCCAGGAGTCCGGCTGAAGGTATAGTCCGGCTACCCGAACACCCCCTAATCCAGGACTCCCTGAGTAGCCCCTGAACCAGGCTTCAATGACGACGAGTCCGGCGCGAAATTTGTCTTCGGCATTGCAAGGCGGGTTCCTCCTCCAAGTCCTTCATAGAAGATTGTAAACACCAAGAGTAGTGTCCGGCTCTGCAAAATAAGCTTCCACATATTGCCATAGAGATAATAATATTAACACAAACCAAATCTGCTGACGTATTCCGCAGTGCGTCATCACACTACAGCCAAGTCCTTCACTCGAATCATTTTCACTTTTCCACCTTAGCGTGTTTTGCGAGGCGGTTTCCTTGGCACGTCTTGTCGAAGCAGAGATCGTGTACCCCCCTTTTACGGGATTCTCATCAATACGGACGTGGGTAACCCAACCGCACCACTTATCACGGTGCTTGGGAGGCAAGCGAGTTTTACTAGACAGGTGGGGACGCACAACCGCATCCGCCCATATAAGGGGACAAGGATCCACCTTTTTACCTATGCCTTCTTCCTCCTTTGCCTATCCATGTCCTGCGCACCCGAGCTCCAGCGCCTAAGCCCGCACTTCCCACCTCAACCTTCTCCAGCAATGTCCGGAGCGGGAGGCAAGTGGATGGTCTCCTCCGTCACGGAGGGTAAAGTCAAGAAGCTAAGGAAGGCCGGATACCTGTGCAAGGACATCGCGCACCGGCTTCCCGAAGAGGGGCAGCTTCTCCCCGCCCCAAGGCCCCATGAGAGGGTAGTATTTCTCCCCCACTTCTTCCGCGGACTGGGTTTTCCACTCCACCCATTTGTCCGAGGGCTCATGTTCTACTACGGCCTGGATTTCCACGATCTGGCTCCGAACTTCATCCTCAACATCTCGGCGTTTATCATCATGTGTGAGGCTTTTCTCCGCGTCCACCCTCATTTCGGCCTTTGGCTCAAGACCTTCAACGTCAAGCCCAAGGTGGTGCGCGGCAGCCAGGCGGAGTGCGGAGGCGCCATGGCGGGCAAGATGGCCAACGTCCTATGGTTCGAGGGCTCTTTCGTGGAGACCCTAAAGGGATGGCAATCTGGGTGGTTTTATATCACCCAGCCGCGCGATCTGAAATGGACCGCAGCCCCCGAGTTCCGATCCGGACCCCCCACGCGGCTTATGTCCTGGAAAGAGACGGGCCTGTCGTGGGGTGACGAAAAAGAGGTGACCAGATTGCAAACATGCATCCAGTCCCTGGTGAACAAGCCAATCCGGCTTGTTAATGTAATCCAGGTTATGCTCGTCCGCCGGATCCTCCCGTGCCAACAACGGGATTTTAATCTATGGGAGTTCGACCCGGCGCAGCATCAAACCCTCAGCAGGCTCTTCGACACGACGTACGAAGACGCCTGGAAGATGCTATTCAAGGGCGCCGAGGCTCCCGCATCCGCTTCCAAGGACCGCGGATACAGCTCGCAGCGTCACGCTAGCGAGGTATGCCATCTACACCTTTTACAGGATGTTAAGCTTTTTTCATAGTTTGACTCTATGCGGGATCTAAACTCCCTTACCTTTGACAGGCTTGGTGGGCGATACCCGGGCCGATTAACTGTCCGGCTCTGCTGCCCGAAGACCCAGCCCCAGCTCTACTAGCAAAGCTGCTGGTTCCGGCAACTTATGTGGTGCCGGAGAAGAAGGCCAAGAAGAAGAAGACCACGGGGACTCGAAAGAGTGCCCGCAACGTGGTGGTGTCGGACTCGTCATCTGACGAGTCCGAGACGCCCTCCTCCCGCGAAAACAAGGAGGAGGAAGAGGAAAACTCTCCCCCCCCAGCGGAGGGAGGAGAGAAGAGGAAGGCCGCCCCAACAGGGGAGGCCGAGGGGTCTAGGAAAAGGAAGACCCCTCCGCCGGACTACGCCCCCAACGCTGAAGCGGGCAAAGAGGAGTGGCCAAATAGGGCCAAGCGTCCGGCGAAATTGTAAGTTCGGATATCAGAGTAACTCATGACGTTCCTTTGTTGCACAGCTTTCCCTAATGTTGAATGTAATTATGCAGTCCGCCCCGGGCCGAATTCGACGAATCGTCGGGCGGCTCCCTGGACTCATCGGACGTGAACTCAGTTCCGCCCGCTATCTCCCCCCGCACTACAGACGATGCTGAAGTGGCATCGCGACAAGCTCCGGTGCAGGAGGAGGTGGTCCCGGAGGAGCCGCAAGGCAACCTCCCGGACTCTAGGAGTGAAGGGGATAAGGCTCCCTAGGGCTCTAAGTCCGGCTTTGTGCCGGACACCGCGCCGGAATCAGTTCCGGACCACGGTAGGCGAACTCCTTCCAAGAGGAGCAAGCCTTCTGAGCCGGCGGCCTCCGTCCAACCGGAGGTGCCGGACAATCTGCTGGAGGTGCTTGACGACGCCTCCATCGACGAGGGGCACCGTACTATTATGAGTACAGTGATCCAGAAGGTTCAGTCTGCCAAGAGCGGACTGACTGAAGCTTGCGCTAGCCTTCTAACAGGCTTCAAGGTAAGTAAAAATATGTAAAAATATTACCGCAAAGACAGTAGCCCCTGATGCTCTGTTTGGCGTTCAGAAAGAAAAGCCGAATAGAGGATCTATTAAATTTCGTAGGAGTCTAAAAAAAGAGTCAATATGCGTATGCAGGCTTCGCTGCTATCCACCGCCGCACTGACTGCGGAGGTGGGTGTCCTGAAGCAGGACCTCGAGCGGACCGAGCAAGAGCTCGGCCTTGCCAAGCGGCGGCTAGAGGAGGAAGAAGGTAAGAAATACCTTACAGGAAAAGTGCCTATAAAAAGGCTTGATTGCAAAAAGAGTAACAGGATTGTACTGCTTATTGTAGGGGCCATGACTGAGGTGGCGACCCTTAAGCAGGCGCTGTCTGAGGCCGAAAAGAAAACAGCCGCGGAGCGCACCGAGCGAGACAGACTTGGGGCTCATGTCGGCGAGGTGCAGCAAGAGCTTCAGGCTCTCATGAAAAAACATGAGAGTTTGGAGCTGGAGTCGAAGGCGCAAGCATCCGAGCTTGCAACGGCCCTAGAGGCTGCCAAGTCTGCCAAGGCCGAAGCCCAAAAGGCCCTCCAAGAGTTGGAGGAGATGATGAAGATAGCAGCGGGTAAGGCATTCTTTATGCAAAGCAGAAATATAAAAGTGAACTACCTGTTACTTACCCAAATCCGGAGCTCTCTAGGGGCATTCGCAGATCTTCCCCGCAGCATATCCGCCGCCGCCGCATTCTACCAAGCTGAAGAGGGTAGCTCGACGGAGAAGGTGTTCTGGTCTCAGTATTCTGAGGCCGGACACCCTGTGCCCTTGAGCGACCAGCTGAAACAGCTAGTCGAGCTCCACAAGGCGGCCGAGCAGGCCATGAAGGGCTTCATAGTTCGGCTGTGGCCCGGAGAGGCCCTGCCTGGGAGCTATTTCGGGCTGGTGCGGTGGCTGGTGGAGGCCTGTCCGAGGCTTGAGGTCATCAAGCGCTCCGTCTGCATCGAAGGTGCCCGTCGGGCCCTTGCCCGTGCAAAGGTGCACTGGGGGTAAGCTGGACGGTGAGAAGCTTGTGAAGGACGGGCCGCCGCCGGGGAAGGAGCATCGCAAGCCCGAAAACTACTACAAGGATGTTCTTGCAGGTGCCCGCCTTGTGGCGGATGAATGTACCAAGGATGTGATATTTGAATGAACTCGCTCGTGTTTATCCTGTGCGCTGAAAACTTGTTCATATGCACTAAACAATGCTTATTGAATTTAAAATATTACTTTCTGTGCGGCCGTTTATCAAAAATTGAGAGATGGCCAGTCGTCGGCTTCTGCCCCTGTGCCACTAGTGCTGGGGTGTTCAGGATAAACCTGAGCGCTCTTTTTCCCATAGTTCGGTCCTTCGAGGGAGGCGCTCAGCACAACGAACCAGGCAATCGGACTATAATGCTTGAACACTCTCACTTAGCCATAGAACTCTATAATTTTAAATTGCGGCGAAGCCCCTAGTTCGGAAGACTGAGTTCGGGGCGCTATCCACGCCTTGGCCGGACAAAGCCGGCTCCTCGCTCGAAGCGGCATAAGCCTTTAGGGACTCAAAAAACCTCTCGAACAGCGACCGGTCTCTCGCCACATCATGACAGTCAGTTTTAGCTTTCTCCACTGAGGTGCTTAACCCAGATGAACCGGGGCACAATCGCAGTGGTTCTCCTAGTGCTACCTTAGCCGATAGAGCGGAACGTAAGGCACCAAAACATAGGAGCTGGGCAAACCCAACTATTGACCCAAATCATGATTCGAAGCCGATGCATATAGTGCTATAAGTTCGGGGTGCCGCACTTGTGAAAGTGTACGGACTTCTCACACCATTATGAGGGGTACTGAAGCCCCTGGCATGTTTGCCATACCATGGTGTACGGGTGCAATCATGTCATTTAATAAACATAAATGTGAAAAGAAGACAATGCAAAAAATAGACAAGAAGCTAAGCATTGTTTATAGAGAGGCTATTTATCAAAGCCGAACGATACAAATAGTGCGGTAAGCAAAAGATATTGGACTATTCAGTATGTCCTGACCAGGGGCAGGCCGCGGAATTGTATTTAAAACAGGTATACCGCTCGTAACAGAGACCACCTGGGAGTTCCATAATGCGGCATGGCTTGTCTGCCTCCCTGGATCTTGCATCGTTTGTGCAGCAGTCGAATTGCCGAACAGGTCGTTCGAAGTATGGAGTCCTGAAAGTAAGAAAAAATTAAAAAAAGAATCCGGCAGCCCCTAGTACGTTTTAAGCCGTATTTTGGGCGTACCGTTATTGTGCCCCTTCCCCTGTGCCCATGGTATTTCAAGGGCGTAGTTATGTACGCGAGGTACTGGTTTCGCTATGTTGCGAAAGCTGGGGTTGGGGTCGCATTGCTACGCTTGCTCAGAGTGTGCCAGGCGGTCCTGCTGTGGGTTACTCCGGGCGCGCTTGGCCGTGTCTGGCTTTTTAATGGCCGGACTGGAAAATTGCCCGAGCAGGCTACTTTGTACCTCCGCTGCGAGAGCCGCCGTATGCTCCTCCGTACGGAGGGAGCGTTCGGTGTTTCCGTTGACCATAATTACTCCTCGAGGGCCTGGCATCTTGAGCTTGAGATATGCATAGTGCGGCACCGCAGTGAACTTTGCGAATGCGGTTCGTCCGAGCAGGGCGTGATAGCCACTGCGAAACAGGACTATATCGAAGATTAACTCTTCGCTTCGGAAATTGTCCGGGGATCCGAAGACCACGTCAAGTGTTACTGAGCCTGTACAGTTGGCTTCTACACCTGGTATAACGCCTTTAAAGGTCGTTCTTGTGGGCTTAATCCTTGAGGGATCTATGCCCATTTTCCGCACTGTATCCTGATAAAGCAGGTTCAGGCTACTGCCGCCGTCCATGAGGACTCTTGTGAGATGAAATCCGTTGATGATTGGGTCGAGAACCAATGCGGCGAAGCCGCCATGACGGATGCTAGTGGGATGGTCCCTTCGATCAAAAGTGATCGGGCAGGAGGACCATGGGTTGAACTTTGGGGCGACTGGCTCCATCGCGTATACGTCCCGTAGCGCACGCTTCCGCTCCCGCTTGGGAATGTGGGTTGCGTATATCATGTTCATTGTCCGCACTTGTGGGGGAAAGCCCTTCTGTCCATTTTTGTTCAACGGCTTGGGCTCCTCGTCGTCACTGTGCAGCCCCTTGTCTCTGTTTTCGGCCCTTAACTTGCCTGCCTGCTTGAACACCCAACAATCCCTATTAGTGTGATTGGCTGGCCTTTCGGGGGTGCCATGTATCTGGCACAAGCGATCGAGTATTCGGTCCAAACTGGACGGGCCCTGAGTATTCTTTTTGAATGGCTTTTTCCGCTGACCGGATTTATAGCCTTTAAATCCGGCATTGACTGCCGTGTCTTCATTGCTGTCACTGCTAACGCGGAGTTTTTGCTTATTCTGACGTGTCCTGCCACTTTTGTCCTTGGTATCCGAATTACTAGAGTTCTTTGATAAGTTGTTACTGCGAGCTAGCCAGCTGTCTTCTCCCGCGCAAAAGCGGGTCATGAGTGTCGTGAGGGCTGCCATGGATTTCGGCTTTTCCTGTCCCAGGTGCCGGGCAAGCCACTCATCGCGGATGTTATGCTTGAAGGCTGCTAGGCCCTCTGCGTCCGGACAGTCGACTATATGGTTTTTCTTTGTTAGGAACCGTGTCCAGAATTGTTTGCCCGATTCCTCTGCCCGCTGAATTATGTGGCTTAAGTCGTCGGCATCCGGTGGTCGCACGTAAGTGCCCTGGAAGTTGTCAACGAATGCGGCTTCCAGGTCCTCCCAGGAACCGATTGAGTCTGCTGGCAAGCTGTTAAGCCAATGCCGGGCCGGTCCTTTAAGTTTGAGCGGGAGGTATTTGATGGCGTGTAGATCATTGCCGCGTGCCATGTGGATGTGAAGGAGATAATCCTCGATCCATACCGCCGGATTTGTTGTGCCATCGTATGATTCGATGTTTACGGGTTTGAAACCCTCTGGGCTTTTATGATCCATTACTTCATTCGTGAAGCATAGCGGGTGTGCGGCGCCTCTGTACTGGGCTATATCACGACGCAACTCGGAAGAGCTATGTCTGTTGTGTTCGGCCCGGCCGGATTTGTTGTATCCGGAGTCAGGATCATTGTCACATGCCATAGGGCGCCTGCGCGATCCGTAGATCGATCTTGTTTGTCTTGCCTTATCCTCCAGCATGTCTCGCAGGTCGGGCGCATTTTCCCGTGCCTTAGTTGAGCGGCATCGGGGCATGGCTTGGGTGGAGGGCCGAGAGGCCTCTCTGTCGCGGCCGTGAGGTGGCCGGTCTGCCATGTCATGCGCTGGTGATGTAGGTGCTTCCTCCTCTGATCGGGGTAGCGGCCCGCGCTTCGGGTAACTCTTGGAGGGGCGTTCGAGTTCATACTCTTCGCCCGCAAGGGCTTCAGTCCATCTGTCAGCTAGCAAATCTTGGGCAGCTCTAAGCTGTTGCTGCTTTTTCTTGAGGCTACTTGCCATGGCTAAAAGCCTACGTTTAAAACGCTCTTGTTCGGCGGGGTCTGATGGTATGACGAATTCGTCATCATCGAGGCTTGCCTCATCTTCGGAGGGAGGCGTATAGTTATCATCCTCGACCTCTCGGTCTGCCGCTCTCTCATGAGGGCTGGCTTCTCCATCTTCCTGTGCCAAATCTTGTTGAGGTGGGTGTTCTTCGGCGCTATCCGGGGTAGTATTATCTCCCATGCCGGAGTCACCATTTTTGCTTTGGCGGGATTTAGAGCGGCGCCGCTGACGCCGGCGCTTTGGCTGTTTCTTGGGGGCGTCATCCCCCACTGTTCCATCGCCATCTCCATCTTTTGGAGTATCCACCATATATATGTCATATGATGAGGTGGCCTTCCAGCGCCCTACAGGTGCTGGTTCCTATTCGTCTCCTACATCGTCGCCCATGCCGTCGATGTCTTCGGAGCCGAAGTCAAGCATGTCGGTTAGATCGTCGACAGTGGCTACAAAGTGGGTGGTGGGTGGGCTTTGAATTTCCTCATCGTCCGTATCCCACCCTCGCTGACCGTAGTTCGGTCAGGGCTCTCCTGATAAAGAGAGAGACTTAAGAGAATTCAGGATGTCGCCAAAAGGCGAATGCTGAAAGATGTCTGTGGCGGTGAACTCTATTATCGGCGCCCAATCGGATTCGATTGGCAGGGGCGCGGGGGGTTCGGAGTCCGGGGAGGAGTCCGGATCCTCGGAGTCACGGGTCGTGCAGAGTGCGGGGCTAGCGTTCGGCTCGATCGCTTTTGGGACCGCAGCCCCCGAGGTGACGTCCAACCGCTCATCCTCGATTGGCGCAATAGGCTCCGAGTTAGGGGTCGGAACCGATGCATGTGCGGCCTCCAGGACACTGTCCGGGGGCAGAGCTAGATCATGCCCCTCGAGATAGTGCGGCGCGCTTGGCCGTGGCTCGAGCCCGTCGAAGATCAAGTCTCCGCGGATGTCAGCCGTGTAGTTTAAGCTTCCAAACCTGACTTGATGGCCAGGGGCGTAGCTTTCGATCTGCTCCAGGTGGCCGAGTGAATTGGCCCGCAGAGCGAAGCCGCCAAAGACGAAGATTTGTCCGGGGAGAAAAGTCTCACCCTGGACCGCATCGTTGTTGATGATCAAAGGAGCCATCGGGCCTAAAGGCGATGACACAGAGGAACTCTCAATGAAAGCACCAATGTCGGTGTCAAAACCGGCGGATCTCGGGTAGGGGGTCCCGAACTGTGCGTCTAGGCCGGATGGTAATAGGAGGCAGGGAACACGATGTTTTACCCAGGTTCGGGCCCTCTTGATGGAGGTAAAACCCTACGTCCTGCTTGATTAATATTGATGATATGGGTAGTACAAGAGTAGATCTACCACGAGATCAAGGAGGCTAAACCCTAGAAGCTAGCCTATGGTATGATTGTTGTATATGGAGTTGATTGCCTACGGACTACAACCCTCCGGTTTATATAGACACCGGATAGGGTTAGGGTTACATAGAGTCAGTTACAATGGTAGGAGATCTTGAATATCCGCATCGCCAAGCTTGCCTTCCACGCCAAGGAAAGTCCCATCCGGACACGGGACGAAGTCTTCAATCTTGTATATTCATAGTCCAGGAGTCCGGCTGAAGGTATAGTCCGGCTACCCGAACACCCCCTAATCCAGGACTCCCTCAGGGACCAACCATCCGTGCCGGTGTCCTCTGTCCAACCAGAGGCACCGGACAACTTGCTGGAAGTGCTTCACAGTGCTTCCATCGATGAAGAACACCGCACTATCATGAGTGCGGTGGTCAAGAAGGTTCAGTCCGCCAACAACGGACTGACCGAAGCTTGCGCCAGCCTCCTAACAGGCTTTGAGGTAAGCATTCAAAATATAAAAATATTACCGCATAGATAGTAGCCCCTGATGCTCTGTTCAGCATTCGCGAAGAAAAGTTGAATAGAGTATCAAATGATAACTTAGGAGTCTAATTAGAGTATGTCTATGTGTATGTGCAGGCTTCCCTGCTGGCCGCTGCCGCACGTACTGCGGAGGTCTCTACACTGAAGCAGGCTCTGAAGCGGTCCGAGGACGAGCTCGGCCTTACCAAGTGGCAGCTTGAAGAGAGCAAAGGTAAGATATACCCCAGTTTATATAGTTAAAAAGAAGTTCGGTGTAAAGTAATAGGATCATCATGAATTTATCAGGGGCCACGACCGAGGTGGAGACCCTGAGGAAGGCGTTGTTGTTGGGGAACGTTGCAGAAAACAAAAATTTTCCTACGGTTTCACCAAGATCCATCTATGAGTTCATCTAGAAACGAGTAATCGGATGCATCTACATACCTTTGTAGATTGCGAGCGGAAGCGTTCAAAGAACGGGGATGAGGTAGTCATACACGACGTGATTCAAATCACCGGAGATCTTAGCACCGAACGGACGGCACCTCCGCATTCAACACACATACGGAACAGCCACGTCTCCTCCTTCTTGATCCAGCAAGGGTAGAGGAGAGGTTAAGGGAGATGGCACCAGCAGCAGCACGACGGCGTGGTCTTGTTGGAGCTGCAGTACTCCGGCAGGGCTTCGCCAAGCACTATGGAGGAGGAGGAGGTGTTGGAGAGGGAGGAGGAGGCAACCAAAGGCGTGGGAGAAAAGCCCTCCTTCCCTCACTATATATAGGAGGGCCAAGGGGGGGCGCCGGCCCTAGGAGATCCAATCTCCTAGGGTGGGGCGGCGGCCAAGGGGGGTTTCCCTCCCCCCCAAGGCACCTAGGAGGTGCCTTCCTCTCCTAGGACTCTTTCCCCTTGTAACCCTAGGCGCATGGTCCTCTTGGGGCTGGTGCCCTTGGCCCATGTAGGCCAAGGCGCACCCCCTACAGCCCATGTGCCCCCCTGGGACAGGTGGCCCCACCCGATGGACCCCCGGGACCCTTCCGGTGGTCCCGGTACAATACCGATAACCCCGAAACTTGTCCCGATGCCCGAAACAGGACTTCCCATATATAAATCTTTACCTCCGGACCATTCCGGAACTCCTCGTGACGTCCGGGATCTCATCCAGGACTCCGAACAACATTCTGGTTACTGCATATACATATCCCTACAACCCTAGCGTCACCGAACCTTAAGTGTGTAGACCCTACGGGTTCGGGAGACATGTAGACATGACCGAGATTGCTCTCTGGTCAATAACCAACGGCGGGATCTGGATACCCATGTTGGCTCCCACATGCTCCTTGATGATCTCATCGGATGAACCACGATGTCGAGGATTCAAGCAACCCCGTATGCAATTCCCTTTGTCAATCGGTATGTTACTTGCCCGAGATTCGATCGTCGGTATCCCAATACCTCATTCAATCTCGTTACCGGCAAGTCACTTTACTCGTACCGTAATGCATGATCCCGTGACCAGACACTTGGTCACTTTGAGCTCATAATGATGATGCATTACCGAGTGGGCCCGGTGATACCTCTCCATCATACGGAGTGACAAATCCCAGTCTCGATCCGTGTCAACCCAACAGACACTTTCGGAGATACCTGTAGTGCACCTTTATAGTCACCCAGTTATGTTGTGACGTTTGGTACACCCAAAGCACTCCTACGGTATCCGGGAGTTACACGATCTCATGGTCTAAGGAAAAGATACTTGACATTGGAAAACTCTAGCAAACGAACTATACGATCTTGTGCTATGTTTAGGATTGGGTCTTGTCCATCACATCATTCTCCTAATGATGTGATCCCGTTATCAATGACATCCAATGTCCATAGTCAGGAAACCATGACTATCTGTTGATCAACGAGCTAGTCAACTAGAGGCTTACTAGGGACATGTTGGTGTCTATTATTCACACGTGTATTACGATTTCCGGATAATACAATTATAGCACGAATAAAGACAATTATCATGAACAAGGAAATATAATAATAATGCTTTTATTATTGCCTCTAGGGCATATTTCCAACAGTTGTCCGCAGCCGAAGACAAAGCGGCCAAAGAACGCATTGAACGGGAGAAACAAGAAGCCCGAGTGGGTGAGGTGCAGCAAGAGCTCGAGGCTCTCGCCAAAAAGCACGAGTCCTTGGAGCTTGACTCCAAGACGCGAGAGTCCGAGCTCGCGCAGGCGCTTGAAAGCGTCTGGAGCGCCAAGGCCGAAGCCCACAAGGCCCTCCAGGAGATTGATGCAGCGAAGATGATAGCAGTGGGTAAGGCATTCAATATGCAAAGCAAGCATGTGAAGGAGACTTTCCTTTTTCTTACCCGAGTTCAGCTCTCCAGGAGTGTTTACAGATCTTCCCCGCAGTGTGCTGGATGCCGCGGAGTTTTACCGGGCTGAGGAGGGGAGCTCAACAGAGAAGTTGTTCTGGTCTCAGTATATTGGGACTGAACACCCCGTGTCCTTGAGCGACCATCTGAAGTAGTTGGTCGAACTTCACAAGGCGGCCGAACAGGCCATGAGGGGCCTTATAGTCCGGATGTGGCCTGGTGAGCCCCTGTCCGGCAGCTACTTCGGTCTAGTGAGGCGGCTGGTGGAAGCCCATGGCTTGAAGTCATCAAGCGATCCGTCTGCATCAAAGGTGCACGCAGAGCTTTTTCCCAGGCGAAGGTGCACTGGGCGAAGCTAGACGCCGTGAAGCTTGTGAAGGAGGGGCCGCCGGAGGGCAAGGAGCACCGCTGCCCCGAGAATTACTATGAGAGCGTCCTGAAGGGTTCCCGCTTAGTGGCAGATGAGTGTGCCAAGGATGTAATTTTTGAATGAACATGCCCATGTGATCCTGTAATATGAAACGAGTTCTTTTGCGCCATGTGACGCTTTTAAAATATTACCTTCTGTGCGGCCGTTTATAAAATCTGAGAGTTGGCCAGTCGTCGGCTTCTGCCCCCATGTAACTAGTACTGGGGTGTTCGGGGTAAATCTAAACACTCTTTACCCTAATTTTGGGTCCTTCAAGGGAGGTGCTCAGTGCAACGAACCAGGTAATTGGACTATAATGCTTTATCACTATCACTTAGCCATAGAAGTCTATGATTTTAATTTTTTTGGCGAAGCACCTGGTATTCGGAGGGCCAAATTTGGGGCGCTATACACACCTAAGCCGGATAAGGCTGACTCTTCGCCCAAAGTGGAAAAAGTCTTTAAGGACTTGAGACCTCTCGAACAGCGACCAGTCTCTCGCCTTATTATGACAGTCAGTTTTTGGCTTTCTCTACTGAGGTGCTCATCCGAAAGAACCGGGACACAATCGCAGTAGTTCTCCCACTGCTACCTTAGCCGATATAGCGGAACATAAGGTACCAAAGCATGGGAGCCGGGCAACCCAACATTTGACCCAAGACATGATTCGGAGCTGATGCATATAATGCTATAAGTTCGGGGTGCCGCACTGTCGAAAGTGTTTGGACTTCTTGCGCCGTATTACGGGGTAAACGAGAGCCCCTGGCATACTGACCGTACCCGAGCGTGCAGGTGCGGAATGTCATAAATGGACATATAAGAGAAAGAGAAAACTTTAAATAATGCAATGACAGATTAATAATATGCATTGTTATTTGAATAATACGTCGAAGCGTACTGGTACAAGTAGTGCAATAAGCATAAAGTAGGACAATTCGAAATGTCCTATCCCAAGGCAGGCTACGCATAAATAGTGAAAAGCAGGTATATCAAGTATTACTAGAGACCACCTGGCGGTCCCCATGTTCGTCTTAGCTTCATGCCGCCTTGGTTGTTGCTTCCGGAATGTGTCCGGCAATCGGTCTACCGGAAAGGGCTTATGAAGAGTTAGGCCCTGAAAGAGAAAAGGAATGTCAAAGGTATACAGCCCCTGGTGTGGTTAAGCCACAATGCGGGGCGTGTCCTGATTGTGCCCCCGCCTATGTCCATGGTATTTTCAGTGTGTAGTTATGTATGTGCGGTATGAATTTCGTTGCTGCACTGGGACTGGGACGGGGCCCAGATTGCTAGGCGAGCGCTGATCGCGCCAGGTGATCCTATTGCAGATTGTTCCAGACTCGCTTGAAGGTGTCCGGGGGCTGTAACGCCAAATGAGTGGTCTGCATGAACAAGCTGCTTTGTGCCTCTGCTGCAAGGGCCATAGTGTGCTCTTCCATACGGAGCGAGCGTTCTGTGTTTCGATTTACCTGTTATGACCCCGCGGGGTCCTGGCATCTTGAGCTTGAGGTATGCGTAATGCGACACTTCATTGAATTTTGCAAATGTTGTCCATCTGAGCAGTGCATGATAGCCACTGCGAAACGGGACGATGTCGAAGATTAACTCTTCGCTTCGGAAGTTATCCGGTGATCCGAAGACCACTTCCAGTGTGATTGAGCCTGTGCAATGGGCCTCTACACCTGGGATGACGCCTTTAAAGGTGGTTTTGCTGGCTTTGATCCTTGAGGGATCGATACCCATTTTTCGCACCGTATCCTGATAAAGCAGGTTCAGGATGCTGCCGCCGTCCATAAGGACTCGAGTGAGGTGAAATCCGTCAATGATGGGGTCTAGGACCAGTGCGGCAGATCCACCATGACAGATACTAGTGGGGTGGTCCCTACGACCGAAGGTGATCGGACAAGCAGACCATGGGTTGAACTTCGGGGCGACGGGATCCATCGCGTAGACGTCCCTTAGTGCACGCTTCCGCTCCCTCTTGGGAATGTGGGTTGCGTATATCATGTTCACTGTCTTCACTTGTGGAGGAAACCCCTTCTGTCCTCCTGGGTTCGGTGGCCGGGGCTCCTCCTCGTCATTGCTATGCAGCCCCTTGTCCTTGTTTTCGGCATTTAACTTGCCGGCCTGCTTGAACACCCAACATTCTCTGTTGGTGCGATTGGCTGGCTTGTCAGGGGTGCCATGGATTTGACACGAGCGATCCAGTATGCGATCCAGACTGGACGGAGCCAGAGTATTTCTTTTAAATGGCTTCTTCCGCTGACCGGATCTAGAGCCTCTGAATCCGGCATTGACTGCCGTATCTTTGGTGTTATCGCCGTTATTGCGGCGCTTTGGTCTATTACGACACTGCCTACCGTTAACGTCTTTGGTATCTGAGGTATCCGGATTCCTTGATGTGTTGTTGCTGCGAGCTAGCCAGCTATCCTCGCCCGCGCAAAAGCGGGTCATGAGTGTTGTGAGGGCTGCCATAGATTTCGGCTTCTCTTGGCCGAGGTGGCGGGCGAGCCACTCATTGCGGATGTTATGCTTGAATGCCGCTAGGGCCTCTGCATCCGGACAATCTACAATTTGATTTTTCTTAGTCAGGAACCGTGTCCAGAATTGTCTGGCCGATTCCCCTGGCTGCTGGGTTATGTGGCTCAAGTCATCAGCATCCGGTGGCCGCACATAAGTGCCCTGGAAGTTGTCAAGAAATGCATCTTCCAAATCCTCCCAACTGCCAACAGAATTTGCTGGCAAGCTATTCAGCCAATGCCGAGCTGGTCCTTTGAGTTTTAGTGGGAGGTACTTGATGGCATGTAGATCGTCACCGCGAGCCATGTGGATGTGAAGGAGGAAATCCTCAATCCATACAGCAGGATATGTTGTGCCGTCGTATGATTCCATATTTACGGGTTTGGAACCCTCCGGGAATTCATGATTCATAACTTCATCAGTGAAGCATAGGGGGTGTACGGCGCCTCTGTGCCGGGCTATATCTCATCGTAGTTCGTATGAGTCTTGTCTGCTTTATTCGGCCCGGCCGGATTTACTCTTCGTGTATCCGACGCGATGATCATCATCCCGTGTGGGCGCACGTGCGCGTGTCCCGTATATTGACCTTGCGATTTTTGCCTTACTGTCCAAGATGTCTCGCGGGTCCTCTATGTTGCCCCAGGCCTTAGTATTTTTGACTGAGTGGCGACGGGGTGCTGTCTGAACTTTAGGCTGAAACGCCTCTCTAGCTCGGCCGCGTAGTGGCCGGTCAGCTGCATCGTACACTGGTGAATGAGGTTTCAATTCTTCCTCCTCCAAGTGAGGTAGCAACCTGCGTTTTGGGTAACTCTTGGATGGGCGCTCGAGTTCATGCTCCTTGGCCGCAAGGACTTCGGTCCATCTATCTGCTAGCAAGTCTTGATCAGCTTGAAGCTATTGCTGTTTCTTCTTTACGCTACTTGCCGTGGCCATAAGCCGACGCTTGAAGCGCTCTTGCTCGACGGGGTCCTCAGGCACGATAAACTCGTCGTCGCCGAGGCTCGCCTCGTCTTCGAAGAGAGGCATGTAATTGTCCTCCTCCGGTTCTCCATCTGCTGCCTGCTCTGGAGGGCTAGCTTGTTCGTCCTCTAGCTCTGCATCGTGCTGGAGGGGATTGTTGTTGTCTTCGGCGCTATCCAGAGTGTTATTATCTCCTGTGCCGGTATCACTGCTCTTGCTGTGGCGGGACTTAGAGCGGCGCCGTTGACGTCGACGCTTGGGTTGCTTCTTGGAGGGGTCATCCTCCGCTGTCTCGTCGCCATTGGCTTCTTTGGGGGTGTCCACCATGTATATATCATATGATGAGGTGGCGGCCCATTGCCCCGAGGGTGGTGGATCCTGTTCATCTCCGACTTCGTCGTCCATACCGTCGAAGTCTTCGGAGCCAAAGTCGAGCATGTCAGTTAAGTCGTCGACAGTGGCTACTAAGTGGGTGGTGGATGGGCAGCGAATTTCTTCGTCGTCCGCATCCCATTCTAGCCGGACGTAGTTCGGCCAAGTTCTCCTGACAGGGAGAGAGACCTTAATGAATTTAGCACATCTCCGAAGGGTGAGTGCTGAAAGATGTCCGCGGAGGTGAACTCCATGATCGGCGCCCAGTCGGACTCGACGGGCATGGATATGAGCGGCTCGGAGTCCGTGGCTGGAGATAAATCCAGTGGTTCGGTACGGCTCTCGTAAGGGGTGAAGTCAGTATCCGGCTCTATCACCACTGAGAGTGCAGCCTCCATGGCGGGGTCCATCCCTCCGCTCTTGGGTGGCACGACTTGCTCCGGATTGATGGACGGAGTACCTGCGGATGCGATCTCCCGAACACTGTCCGACGGCAGAGTTACGTCATGCTCGTCAAGACTGTACGACGCGCCCGACATGGGCCCGAATTCGTCGAAGATCAATTCTCTGCGGATGTCAGCCGTGTATTTCAAGTTTCCAAATCTGACCTGATGGCCAGGGGCATAGCTCTCAATCTGCTCCAGATGGCCAAGCGAATTGGCCCGCAGTGCAAAGCTGCCGAATATGAAGATCTGTCCGGGGAGGAAAGCCTCACCCTGGACCGCATCGCTAGTGATGATCGAAGGAGCCACAAGCCTTATGGTGACGACACAGAGGAACTCTCAATGAAAGCACCAATGTCGGTGTCAAAACTGGTGGATCTCGGGTAGGGGGTCCCGAACTGTGCATCTAAGGCGGATGGTAACAGGAGGCAGGGAACACGATGTTTACCCAGGTTCGGGCCCTCTTGATGGAGGTAAAACCCTACGTCCTGCTTGATTGTTCTTGATGATATGAGTATTACAAGAGTTGATCTACCACGAGATCAGAGAGGCTAAACCCTAGAAGCTAGCCTATGGTCTGATTGTATGTTGTCCTACGGACTAAAACTCTCCGGTTTATATAGACACCGGAGGGGGCTAGGGTTACACAAGGTCGGTTACAAAGGAGGAGATATGCATATCCGTATTGCCTAGCTTGCCTTCAACGCCAAGTAGAGTCCCATCCGAACATGGGATGAAGTCTTCAATCTTGTATCTTCATAGTCCAACAGTCCGGCCAAAGGATATAGTCCAGCTGTCCGGAGACCCCCTAATCCAGGACTCCCTCACCCACGTCAAGAGGTATGAGACCTCTGACAAGTTTCTTAAGCCTGCAAACTAAGGGAGAAAAGCTCAATCATTGAACATGTGCTCAGATTGTCTGAGTACTACAATCGCTTGAATCGAGTGGGAGTTAATCTTCCAGATGAGATAGTGATAGTTCTCCATAGTCACTGCCACCAAGCTATTAGAACCTAGTGATGAACTATAACATATCAGGGATAGACATGATGATCCTTGAGCAATTCGCGACGTTTGACACCGCGAAAGTAGTAATCAAGTAGGAGCATCAATTGTTGATGGTAAGTAAAACCACTAGTTTCAAGAACGGCAAGGGAAAGAAGGGATACTTCACGAAACGGCAAATCAGTTGCTGCTCTAGTGAAGAAACCCAAGGTTGAACCCAAACCCGAGACTTAGTGCTTCTATAATGAGGGGAACAGTCACTGAAGCAGAACTACCCTAGATACTTGGTAGATGAGAAGGCTGGCAAGGTCGACAGAAGTATTTTGAATATACATTATATTATTGTGTACTTTACTAGTACTCCTAGTTGCACTAGGGTAATAAATACCGGTTCGGTTGCTAAGTGTTAGTAACTCAAAATAAAAGGCTGCGAAGACTAGCTAAAGGTGAGATGACGATATGTGTTGGAAGTGTTTCCAAGGTTGATGTGATCAAACGTCGCACGCTCCCTCTACCACCGGGATTGGTGTTAAACCTAAATAATTGTTATTTGGTGTTTGCGTTGAGCATTGACATGATTGGATTATGTTTATCGCAATATAGTTATTCATTTAAGGAGAATAATGGTTACTCTGTTTATTTGAATAATACCTTCAATGGTCTTGCACCTAAAATGAATGGTTTATTGAATCTCGATCGTAGTGATACACATGTTCATGCCAAAAGATATAAGATAGTAATGATAGTACCACATACTTGTGGCACTGCCAATTGAGTCATGTTGGTATAAAACGCATGAAGAAGCTCCATGTTGAAGGGTCTTTGGACTCACTCGTTTTTGAAAAGATTGAGACATGTGAACCATGTCTATTGGTATATATGCATGAAGAAACTCCATACAGATGGATCGTTTGGACTCACTTGATTTTGAATCACTTGAGACATGCAAATCATACCACATGGGCAAGATGACTGAAAGGCCTTGTTTTCAGTAAGATGGAACAAGAAAGCAACTTGTTGGAAGTAATACATTTTGATGTGTGCAGTCCAATGAGTGCTGAGGCACGCAGTGGATATCGTTATGTTCTTACTTCACAGATGATTCGAGTAGATGCCGAGTATATTTACTTGATGAAACACAAGTCTGAAATATTGAAAGGTTTAAGTAATTTCATAGTGAAGTTGAAGATCGTCGTGACAAGAGGATAAAATGTCTATGATATGATCATAGAGATGAATATCTGAGTTACGAGTTTGGCACACAATTAAGACATTGTGGAAATTGTTTCACAACTAATACCGCCTGGAACACCATAGTGGGATGGTGTGTCCGAACATCATAACTGCACCCTATTGGATATGGTGCATGCCATGATGTCTCTTATCGAATTACCACTATCGTTTATGGGCTAGGCATTAGAGACAACCACATTCACTTTAAATAGGGCACCACGCAATTCCATTGAGATGACACCGTATGAACTATGGTTTAGAAAAACCTAAGCTGTCGTTTCTTAAAAGTTTGGGGCTGCGACGTTTATGTGAAAAAGTTTTAGGCTGATAAGCTCGAACCCAAAGCGGATAAATGCATCTTCATAGAATACCCAATACAGTTGGGTATACCTCCTATTTCAGATCCGGAAGAAAAAGTGATTGTTTATAGAAACGGGTCCTTTCTCAAGGAAAAGTTTCTCTCGTAAGAATTGAGTGGGAGGATGATGGAGACTTGATGAGGTTATTGAACCATCACTTCAACTAGTGATACAACCAGAATGTTTTGTCAAACCTAAGTTGTTCCTGTGGCACCTACACCAATTAAAGTGGAAGCTTATGATAGTGATCATGAAACTTCGGATCAAGTCATTACCAAACCTCATAGGTCGACAAGGATGCGTACTACTTTAGAGTGGTACGTAATCCTGTCTTGGAAGTCATGTTGCTAGACAACAATGAACCTACGAGCTATGAAGAAGCAATGGTGGGGCCGGATTCTGACGACTGGCTCGAGGCCATAAAATCCGAGAGAGGACCCATGTATAAAAACAAAGTATAGACTTTGGAAGAACTACTTGATGGTTGTAAGGCTGTTGGGTGCAGATGGATTTTAAAAGGAAGACGGACAATGATGGTAAGTGTCACCATTAAGAAAGCTCGACTTGTCGTTAAGATGTTTTCCGACAAGTTCCAGGAGTTGACTACGACGAGACTTTCTCACTCGTAGCGATGCTAAGAGTCTGTTGGAATTATGTTAGCAGTTATTGCATTATTTATGAAATCTTGCAGATAGGATGTCAAAACATTGTTTCCTCGATGATTTTCTTGAGGAAAGGTTGTATGTGATACAACCATAATGTTTTGTCAATCCTGAAAGATGCTAACAAGTATGCAAAGCTCCAACAATCCTTCTAAGGACTGGAGTAAGCATCTCGGAGTTGGAATGTACGCTTTGATGAGATGATCAAAGATTTTGGGTTTATACAAAGTTTATGAGAAACTTGTATTTCCAAAGAAGGGAGTGGGAGCACTATAGAATTTTTGATGAGTATATGTTGTTAACATATTGTTGATCAGAAATGATGTAGAATTTCTGGAAAGCATACATGGTTATTTGAAAAGTGTTTTTCAATGGAAAACATGGATTAAGCTACTTGAACATTGAGCATCAAGATCTATAAGGATAGATAAAAAACGCTTAATAGTACTTTCAAATGAATACATATTGTGACAAGATTTTGACGGAGTTCAAAATAGATCAGCAAAGAAGGAGTTCTTGGCTGTGTTACAAGGTGTGAGTATTGAGTAAGACTCAAGACCTGACCATGGCAGAAGAGAGAGAAAGGACGAAGGTCGTCCCCTATGCTTTAGACGTAGGCTCTACAGTATGCTATGCTGTGTACCGCACCTGAAGTGTGCCTTGCCATGAGTCAGTCAAGTGGTACAAGAGTGATCCAAGAATGGATCACATGATAGCGGTCGAACTTATCCTTAGTAACTAGTGGACTAAGGAATTTTCTCGATTATGGAGGTGGTAAAGAGTTCGTCGTAAAGGGTTACGTCGATGCAAACTTTGACACTAATCCGGATGACTCTGAGTAGTAAACCGGATTCGTATAGTAGAGCAGTTATTTGGAATAGCTCCAAGTAGCGCGTGGTAGCTACATCTACAAGATGACATAGAGATTTGTAAAGCACACATGGATCTGAAAGGTTCATACCCATTAACTAATAAACCTCTTTCGCAAGCGAGATATGAACAAACCCCATGGGTGTTGGATTCATTACAATCACATAGTGATGTGAACTAGATTATTGACTCTAGTGCAAGTGGGAGACTGTTGGAAATATGCCCTAGAGGCAATACTAAAATGGTTATTATTGTATTTCCTTGTTCATGATACTTGTCTATTATTCATGCTATAATTGTATTAACTGGAAACTGTAATACATGTGTGAATACATAGACCACAACATGTCCCTAGTAAGCCTCTAGTTGACTAGCTCATTGATCAATAGATGGTTATGGTTTCTTGACCATGGACATTGGACGTTGTTGATAACGGGATCACATCATTAGGAGAATGATGTGATGGACAAGACCCAATCCTAAGCATAGCACAAGATCGTATAGTTCGTCTGCTAAAGCTTTTCTAATGTCAAGTATCATTTCCTTAGACCATGAGATTGTGCAACTCCCGAATACCGTAGGAATGCTTTGGGTGTGCCAAACGTCACAACGTAACTAGGTGGCTATAAAGGCACACTACGGGTATCTCCGAAAGTGTCTGTTGAGTTGGCACGAATCGAGACTGGGATTTGTCACTCCGTGTGACGGAGAGGTATCTCTGGGCCCACTCGGTAATGCATCATCATAATGAGCTCAATGTGACTAATGAGTTAGCCACGGGATCATGCATTATGGAACGAGTAAAGAGACTTGCCGGTAACGAGATTGAACGAGGTATGGGGATACCGGCGATCGAATCTCAGGCAAGTAACATACCGATAGACAAAGGGAATTGTATACGGGATTGATTGAATCCCCGACATAGTGGTTCATTCGATGAGATCATCGTGGAACATGTGGGAGCCAATATGGGTATCCAGATCCCGCTATTGGTTATTGGCCGGAGAGATGTCTCGGTCATGTCTGCATGGTTCCCGAACCCGTAGGGTCTACACACTTAAGGTTCGGTGACGCTAGAGTTGTTATGGGAAATAGTATGTGGTTACCGAAGGTTGTTCGGAGTCCCGAATGAGATCCCGGACGTGACGAGGAGTTCCGAAATGGTCCGTAGGTGAAGATCGATATATTGGACGAAGGGTATTGGAGTCCGGAATTGTTCCGGGGGTACCGGGTGACGACCAGCGTGTCCGAAAGGGGTTTCGGAGGCCCCAGCAAGCGTTGGGTGGACTTATGGGCCAAGGGGAGGGGGCACATCAGCCCACTAAGGGGCTGAGCGCCCCTCCCCCATCTCACGTAACATGGAGAGGTGGGGGCGCCTCCCCTAGGGCATCCACCCCTCCCGGCTTGGGGGGCAAGTTTCCTAGGGGTGGGGGCACCCAAACCCATCTAGGGTTTTCCCTGTGGCCGACGCCCCTCCCCTAGGGAACCCTAGGGCGCCTCCTCCACCCCCTTCCCCCTATATATAGTGAGGGAGAGAGAGAGGGCAGCTGCACCCCTTCCCTGGCGCAGCCCCTCCCTCCTCCAACTCTTCCTTCTCCTCCGTAGAGCTTGGCGAAACCCTGCAGGAATACCACAAGCTCCACCACCACACCGTCGTGCTACCGGAGTTCTCCCTCAACTTCTCCTCTCCCCTTGCTAGATCAAGAAGGAGGAGACGTCCCCGGGCTGTACGTGTGTTGAACGCGGAGGCGCCGTTGTTCGGCGCTTAGATCGGAATCGACCGCGTTCTGAATCGCTACGTGTACGACTCCACCAACCGCGTTCTTGTAACGCTTCCACTTAGCGATCTTCAAGGGTATGAATATGCACTCCCTCTCTCTCGTTGCTAGTATCTCCTAGATTGATCTTGGTGACACGTAGAAATTTTTTGAATTATTGCTACGTTCCCCAACACTTGCCTCGAGTGGCAACACACCGGGAAACCATGTGACCATTCCATTATTTTCTTGGCCTCCAAACCCAAGATAAACATTCACCCATATTTGCATGAATATTACTCAGTGGCAAGATTCAAGGCTGCATATGCAACTCCAATCCAGCACTTACAGATCAGTCTCAGTGGTCTGAAGTGGAAATTGAATTTTCCATGTGTCCTCCCCTCACAAAAAGAAAGGCTGGCAGAACTAAAGAGAGTAGATTCAAGGCATCGTTTGAGAAAGGTGGGAGTAGTAAAAAGGGGAAGGGGAAGAAGGATGCAAAGCCAAAAGGTCCCAAAAAGGTAACAAAAATAAATGCAAGTTGTGCCAGGAACTTGGGCACCAAAAAGGATCTCCAAAATGTCGTTACACTCGTGAAAGGCCAAAGTATGTTTACGTTTGTCTTTTTATTTGGATGTTGTTTTTAATTACTAGCAAAATTACAAGCTTTGTTTTCCAGGAGGAAGCGTGGAGGTCAACCCCTTGTTGTTGAAGATTGCTGGGCAATCAAAAAGGCAAGAATCAATGGCTGTAGAAAAAAGAGAAATTTTGGTTATGAACCAGAGTTGGATGATGCTGCGGTGCAAAATGAGCAAGAGTTGAATGAAGTTGTGATGCAAAATGATCAAGATTTGGATGATGTTGTGCAAAATGAGGTAGTCTTTGATCTTGTGATGCATCATGAGCAACATTTGGATGATGATGTGCTGCACAATGTGGTGCAAACTGAAGCTGTTGCGGCAGATGTTATGCAAACTGAAGATGTTGCGGCAGATGTTCCGCAAACTAAGCCTATATTGCAATTTGTATTACCAATTGAAGCTACTGGAGTTGATGTTGTGCAAACTGAGCCTCATGTAGATGTTGTGGTGCCAACTGAAGCTGTCCCAGCTAGTCCAGTTAAGAAAACCAAGACTTTGAGTGAACTAGGTATGGTAGGATCAAAAAGTGGTAAGAAGAAGAAATCGAGTGGTAAGATGAAGAAGTGAAAACTTCTTTTGTCAAACTTGTTTAATGGTGATGTGTGTTGTAGAATAACAAACTTGCCTCAATTTGTGTACAATGATATTTGTGTAATGCTATTCAAATTCTGGTCGAATTTCAAATTTGACCCAAAATTCAAATTTGAAATTGTTTAGTATGTGGTATTGATGTTAAAATGCTTTCTCAAATATTAGTCATATATAAGCATGTTAAGCGATCAATCTGAGCACTTATTGTTGATGTGAAACACTAGTCACGAAAAATGGGCTCCAATTGAGCTCCGAAGCTAGGCTAAACACCCCATTTGTAAGTAAGCAATTTTTTTGACCTTTTCTAAATGGGCCAAAAATCAAAACTTGACATATAGTGTGCAAATATAGGGTCCATGCCCAATATGAGATCGTTTGGATAAATTATGACATGCTTAGCCCTAAACCCTAGCTTGAATTCCATGCAACCTCGTTCATGATAGCTATGTTTTGTGAAGGGTTTTTCATGAAAATACCCATAAACAAAGTTTCTTATTTTTCCCAGCAACTCACTCACATAAAACGATGATGGGTGCAAGTTTCATATTTTTTGATTTTTTTGAATTAGTTATGCTCAACCCTAGCCCTCAAAACCCCTCAAAACCCCATCTGAAACCCCACACCCTTCCGCGCCGCTTGATTTCTGTTAGTGGATGGCCTGGATCAGGCGCTAGGGCTACGTCACCGATCCGCGTGAGGCTCTGTGATTGGCTGCAGTCGACAACACTGGATCGCTGGATAACCCCCCGCCTCAACTCTGGATCGCTGGATCACTGCGCGTTCTATGGTGTGGATCAGCATGCAGTGTTACACATCAGCGATCCGTGCGCTACACTCTGATTTGTTGGATTAATAAACACATTTTTTTGCGCTGCAGCGAGTGGGCTTGCCGTTGGGCTCTGGTGAACGAAGCCCACCCTTTGGACCTTTGGATCGAACCACGCCTCCTCTAGCCAGGCCCTAGCCAACATGCTACGTTGCCATGCTCGGAGCCTATGATGCATGCATGCACATGCGACACATGCACAGAAAACGTGTCAGCGTGACCCCCGACCGATGGCACAGACGCGTGCACCTGTGTGAAACGTCGCAGCGGGGCTATTGATGCAGGGGCACCCCCCATTGATGCATGGAGCCTTTGGTTTCCCTTTCCCATGCGTGTGTACACACTCCCGATGCCACCAAGCACCATTCGGTCATTATTTCCACCCGGTGAAACCATTAAAAAATCAAAAAACACATCGCACTAGGGCTATTTAAGCCATACCTATCATCTTCCTCTCCCTCCTCATCCATACCCCAACCCCATCCTCTCACATCTGGCCCCATCCGTCCTCCTTCTTCCTTCTTCTCCACAAAGTAGAGGGTCCTAAAGCCACCATGCAGTACAACGGCCTGACCTATCGGTACCCCCACCATGCCGGAGAGGCTCTATCCCGCCGACGTCTATGTAGAGAACATCCTTAGGGTGTGGGCGATCTCAAGGTGGAGGGGCGCAAGGGAGTTCACGCAGTTCTTCCTTTCGGCCGGCTACCGCCACCTCCCCCAGGCTCTCCAACCATGTTCCATGTTGAGGAGGTCAATCACAATGGCGTTGTGGTTGGGCTCCTTGCTACATTCACCAACCACTTCGACGCCTTCCACCTCCTCGGCCGAGTGTTTTGGTGTGGGTGTGAGTTTATTGCTTTCACCACCCACAACATTTTCACCAACTTCAACAACATCTTCCCCACCCACAACGGCATGCACACCCTCCCGTACCCGTCGACAACCAGCAGTGAAGGACGCCCGAATGAGCGAGGTGGCGTTCGCCAAGAGGAGGAGAAGGAGAAGAACCCCGTTTGGTGCCCCCGATCTATCTAGCTAGCTATCTAGAATTTTAGTATTTTAAGTTGTAATAGTTTATGTTTGTGTGCTACTATTATTAAGTTGTAAGGCTGTGCTATCTATGTCGTGGAACTATCGGTTGTGCTACTATTTATATTGTTGTTGGTTTTCTTATTTTTATATTGTTGTTTCATGCTATTATTTGTGGGTTGCTATGGTTTGTACTCGTTTCGTGCTATTATTTGTGTGTTGCCTTGTATTGCTACACCCCATTCACCACGCCACACAAACGGTCTTCACAATGTTGGCCAAATCATGAGTCGTGACCCACATACTCACAAAGTGTTGTATCTAGTTTTTGTTTTTTCCAAATCATGAGCCGTGACCCACATACCCAAAAAATCATATATTGGTGTGCTGCATGTGGGCATGCATGTATCTAGGCTCTGGCTATTTAGGGCCACCCTAGCTAGCCAATATTGGTTTGAATTTTACCTCTGGCCAATATTTTCAGAGCAAAATAGGAAGATTTTGTTGGACCTATTTCAATCAAATTTTAACATGATCATTTCCAAAAATGATTTCTAAGGCTTTCACATATCCCCATTTAATTTGGGTTTCATGGAACCATAGACATGCATTAAAAGAATCACAAAAAAAAATGTACAGAAAAACAAAAAGTACAATACATATGGCCCAACATTTATTCAACAGAAAAATTTGGCTAAAGAAAAAAACAAGTAAAGAAGTACTCCCTCCGTCCCGTAATATAAGAGCATTTTTTTACACTAGTGTAGTGTCAAAAACGCTCTTATATTATGGGACGGAGGGAGTACATTTTTGTTAAAGGTTTATTTGCCGAAGCAACATTTTATTTTGATTTAGTCTAAGCATTTTTTTAACATGGGTGCCTCTATGCTATAAAACTGGGCTGGTGCCCCTACGTGGGTGGGCTTTTCTCAATTTGGGCCTGGTTATTTTCTCACGACCCAACATCTATTCGGCAGCAAGATTTGTTGTTTCTGAATTTGGGGGGGTGTGCACTCTGTTAACTAAAGAATAAGAACAGAGCATGAACACTGAATATTTATGCTTCAATTCAGTTATAAGAACTTGGCATGGGGCACATATCGCATCCTATGCCCTGACAGACCTAAATGCCCCCTCTAATGACGGATGAATAGCAAATAAAACATAAACAAAGCAATGACACAACAATAAAACCCCCTGCCAAGCTATTTGCTTGTTTCTGCAAATTGATCATCTTCATTTGATTTTTCTTGATCTTCTTCAGTTCCTCGGTCAGTTGAGACTCCAAGTGCGGTTCAACATGGGTAGCATTGCGCGCATAGCCCGCCATCATCACGACTCTGCCCGCCCCTCGGTCCGAGTGATACGTCTCCATCGTATCTACTTTTCCAAACACTTTTGCCCTTGTTTTGGACTCTAACTTGCATGATTTGAACGGAACTAACCCGGACTGACGCTGTTTTCAGCAGAATTGCCATGGTGTTATTTTTGTGCAGAAATAAAAATTCTCGGAATGACCTGAAAATCAACGGAGAATTATTTTGGAATATATAAAAAATACTGGAAGGAAGATCCACGTCAGGGGGCCTCCACCTGTCCACGAGGGTGGGGGCGCGCCCCCTGCCTCGTGGGCCCCCTGACGCTCCACCGACCTCAACCCTGACTCCATGTATTCACTTTCAGGGAGAAAAAAACCAGAGAGAAGGATTCATCGCGTTTTATGATACGGAGCCGCCGCCAAGCCTTAAACTCTCTCGGGAGGGCTGATCTGGAGTCCGTTTCGGGGCTCCGGAGAGGGGAATCTATCGCCATCGTCATCATCAACCTTCCTCCATCACCAATTTCATGATGCTCACCGCCGTGCCTGAGTAATTCCATCATAGGCTTGCTGGACGATGATGGGTTGGATGAGATTTATCATGTAATCGAGTTAGTTTTGTTAGGGTTTGATCCCTAGTATCCACTATGTTCTGAGATTGATGTTGCTATGACTTTGCTATGCTTAATGCTTGTCACTAGGGCCCGAGTGCCATGATTTCAGATCTGAACCTATTATGTTTTCATCAATATATGAGAGTTTTTGATCCTATCTTGCAAGTCTATAGTCACCTACTATGTGTTATGATCCGGCAACCCCGAAGTGACAATAGTCGGGACCATTCCCGACAATGACTGTAGTTTGAGGAGTTCATGTATTCAACATGTGTTAATGCTTTGGTCCGGTACTCTATTAAAAGGAGGCCTTAATATCCCTTAGTTTCCAATAGGACCCGCTGCCACGGGAGGGTAGGACAAAAGATGTCATGCAAGTTCTTTTCCATAAGCACGTATGACTATATTCAGAATACATGCCTGCATTACATTGATGAACTGGAGCTAGTTCTGTGTCACTCTATGTTATGACTGTTACATGATCGATCGCATCCGACATAATTCTCTATCACCGATCCATTGCCTACGAGCTTTCCATATATTGTTCTTCGCTTATTTACTTTTCCGCTACTACTGTTACAATCACTATAAAACCCCAAAATATTACTTTTGCTACCGTTACCTTTTACCACCGTTACCACTACTATCATATTACTTTGCTACTAAATACCTTGCTGCAGATATTAAGTTTCCAGGTGTGGTTGAATTGACAACTCAGCTGCTAATACTTGAGAATATTGTTTGGCATCCCTTGTGTCGAATCAATAAGTTTGGGTTGAATACTCTACCCTCAAAAGCTGTTGCGACCCCCTATACTTGTGGGTTATCAAGACTATTTTCTGGCGCCGTTGCCGGGGAGCATAGCTCTATTCTTTGAGTCACTTGGGATTTAAATCTGCTTATCATTATGAAGAATTTGAAAGATCCAAGAACCAAGATTTATCCCTCAACTACGAGGGGGGGGGGGGTAAGGAACTGCCATCTAGCTCTGCACTTGATTCACCTTCTGTTTTGAGTAAACTTGCGACACCTAGACCTGCTTCTGCTATTAATTCTGATATGTCGCATGTTATTGATGTTGCCACTTCTGCTATGCATGATACCTATGATGAAACTACTTCTATGCATGATACTACTGTGCCACTTGGTGAATTTCTTGATGAATAACTTGCTAGGGCTAGAGAGAATAAAATTATTGAAACTGATAATATTGATGAAAGTGATGATGAAGATTCTCCCCCTAGATATGAATTGCCTGTTGTTCCTGAGGGTTATGTTATGGATGAAGAAACAGCTAGAGACTTTCTTGCTTGCAATGATAGAGGTGAGCTTAAGAAATTATTAGTTAAGCTTAAAGAAAAGTCTTTGAAAGCTAGAATGAAATATGACCCTGCTTATGTTACTTCACCTATCTTTGTTACTGATAAGGATTATGATTTCTCTGTTGATCCTGAGATAATTACTTTAGTTGAATCTGATCCTTTCTATGGCTATGAATCTGAAACTGTTGTGGCACATCTTACTAAATTAAATGATATAGCCACCCTGTTCACTAATGATGAGAAAACTCACTATTATTATATCCTTAAATTATTTCCATTCTCATTAAAGGGTGATGCTAAGATATGGTTTAATTCTCTTGATCCTGGTTGTGTGTGTAGTCCCCAGGATATGATTTATTACTTCTCTGCTAAATATTTCCCCGCTCATAAGAAACAAGCTGCTTTAAGGGAAATATATAATTTTGTGCAAATTGAAGAAGAGAGTCTCCCACAAGCTTGGGGGAGGCTTCTCCAATTACTTAATGCTTTGCCTGATCATCCTCTCAAGAAAAATGAGATACTTGATATCTTTTATAATGGACTAACCGATGCTTCCAGAGACCACCTAGATAGTTGTGCTGGTTGTGTTTTCAGGGAAAGAACTATTGATGAAGCTGAAATTCTATTGAATAATATGTTGACTAATGAAAATAATTGGACACTTCCTGATCCAATTCCTGAACCAACTCCTGAGCCAACTCCGAAGAAAGGGGTATTCTATTTCTCAGTCCTGAAGATATGCAAGAGGCAAAGAAATCCATGAAAGAAAAAGGTATTAAAGCTGAAGATGTTAAGAATTTACCTCCTATTGAAGAAATACATGGTCTTAATTTACCGCCTGTTGAAGAAATACATGGTCTTGATAACCCGACACAGGTAGTAAAGGTAAATTCTCTCTATAGATATGATAAAGCTGAAATCCCTCCTGCTAAGCTTGCTAGCCAATGTTTAGATGAGTTTGATAACTTTATGGTTAAGCAAGAAGATTTTAATGCTTATGTTGGTAGACAATTGAAACATAATTCTTGTATGATTGAACACTTGAGTGATTATATAGCTAATGTTAAAGGTGAACTAAAACTTATTAGTAAACATGCTTCTATGGTTACCACTCAAGTAGAACAAATACTTAAAGCTCAGAATGATTTGCTCAATGAATTAAATAGTAAGAAAAATGATAATGCTGTTAGAGTTATGACTAGAGGTGGTAAAATGACTCAGGAACCTTTGTATCCTGAGGGCCATCCTAAGAGGACTGAGCAAGATTCTCAGAGAAATAATATTGATGCACCTAGTCCTTCTAAGAGGAAGAAAAAGAAAAATGATAGGACTTTGCATGCTTCTAGTGAACCTATTATTAACACACCTGAGAATTCCAATGATATTTCTATTTTTGATGCCGAAACACAATCTGGTAATGAACATGAACCTAATAATGTTAATGATGATGTTCATGTTGATGCCCAACCTAGTAATGACAATGAAGTAGAGATTGAACCTGCTGTTGATCTTGATAACCCACTGTCGGTGTCAAAACCGGCGGATCTCGGGTAGGGGGTCCCGAACTATGCGTCTAGGATCGATGGTAACAGGAGGTAGGGGACACGATGTTTTACCCAGGTTCGGGCCCTCTTGATGGAGGTAAAACCCTACATCCTGCTTGATTAATATTGATGATATGGGTAGTACAAGAGTAGATCTACCACGAGATCAATGAGGCTAAACCCTAGAAGCTAGCCTATGGTATGATTGTATGTATATATTGTCTATCGACTAGCCTGGCCTCGGTTTATATAATGCACCAGAGGCCTAGGATAACAAGAGTCCTAGCCGAATACGCCGGTGGGGAGGAGTCCTTGTCTTGATCGCCAAGTCTTGTGGAATCTTCCTTGTATGCGGCAGCTGTCCGAACTAGCCCATGAGTATACGGCCATGGGGGTCCTCGGCCCAACCTAACAGATTGGGAGATGGCGTGGTGAGTACCCCCTAGTCCAGGACACCGTCAGTAGCCCCCTGAACCGGTCTTCAAGTTAGGGACGCTCCTCGATTCTTCCAAACTGTTCTTCATCTTCGGTTGCTGGTCTTGAAAACTGGTTCAACAAATCTTCTTTATCTTCGATCTTGAGGATCGCCGAAATGCATTCGACGAGTTTACATGTCGGGTATCCGAGGAGCCCCTTTAAGTTTCCGGCCTTTATCAATGCCTTGTTTATTTTTATGCCACACCTCGGGTTTGAAGTTGTTCCCGGGAGACAGGGTCCTCTTGTGTCCAAGCTCCAACGCCGGACTGCATTCGAGGTATCTTTTGCAACCGAGCACCAACGCCAGACCGCTTCCCAGCTCTAGCGCCAGAATGTATCCGAGCTCCAACGTCGGACTATGTATCTGAGCTCCAACGCCGGACTGTATATCCGAGCTCCAACGCTGGACTGTGTCCAGGCTCCAATGTCGGACTATATCCGAGGTGTCATATCACCTTGGTTCAAAAAAGTTGAAGGAGTTTAGCCAGGCTTAATGCCGGAAATGCCCTCTATGGAGCCAGCCACTAGCGCCCGAGCTTTATGTCGGACTGCTTCCGAGGTGGTGCACCACCCCGAATGTGGGCCGATTTTTGTAAATATTTTTGTTTGGTGCAATTTATTCTCTTCCGAGATATATAGCCAGTAGCCCTCAAGGTGTGTATCGGTCTAAAACCCGAGATGCACCTGAAGGATGACGTAAGACCGCTGATCCCAGTAGCCGCTGAGACTCAGGTTGATTTGCAAAATCGGCCTGAGGATGAAGTCCAAGCTCGGCAGAATACTTCGGGACACTAAAAGCGGCGTGCTCAGTCCTCGAGACTTGGGTTGGGTGCGGCCGACCAACCTGAGGATCAAAATCTCCTCGGAAACTATATTGCACATAAAATTTTCTGCATTAGACAAGCAATGCAGTAGCCCCTGAGACACTAGTCGGGTGGCAACACCAGATCAGGGGATCGATGTGCCCCTTTAATATTCGTAAATAATAAGCCCGAAGCCCAGTAGCCCCCGAGCCTTAATGCGGGCACGGGTGGCCGAATTAAGGATCAATATCCATAGTAAAATAACAAATTATGTGTAATGACTCTATGTATCCAAGTACTTTACGTCATTAATGCTTGGATCCGCATTGTACAAAACTTTGTTGACCGACCATCAACTTCCACCTCCTCGGCCAGTAGTCGAGGAGTGTTTGTCCTACTTTATAAAGCCTTTACGAGGGCAAAGATTTACAACAAACAAGGCAATCTGGCCATACGGTTTTATAAACAAAGGTACGCAGAGAGTTATATCACTGTTTAACAGAAGAAATGTCTTCCAAAGAAAATAGTCCCGCTATCGGTTCCTTTCTTTGGGTTGTCATGCTAAGCATGATCATTAAACCTCAGCTCGAATGTAAGAGCAAAATATCAAGGATTTAGTTTGGGAGGTCAGTTAATAGCCCCCGGTAGTGTTCGGCGACAATCGAGGTCAAGCCATAAACACTTCGGCCAATGTTACGAATGGCCCGTCATAGTCATCGGATCGCTGACCAGCTTACGCTTATTGTGACAGTCAGTTTTCGGCTTTCTCCACTAAGGTGCTTAACCATGTGAGCTGGAAGCACAATCGAAGTGGTTCTCCCTTTGCACGCCTAGCCGAACAAAACATAACGTAGGAAGCAAGTGCAGGAGCCGGGCAACCCAACTATTGACCGAAGACATAATTCGAAACCGATGCATATATAGCAATATCTGAGAATGTTTTTGCCGAATCCCTAAAGGTGTCCGGCGTTGCACTGCGAGACTAATGCTGGAAAAGCACAAATAGTTTAGAAGTGCCAAAAAGCTTGGAAAACCAAGAAACGTCAGTAAAAACATGACGTCCGAACAAGATCAAGTGTTCGGTGCCAATCCGAAAATTGGTCTTAGAAAAAAGAAGTGCTTCTGTCGTCCTATAACATGACACATCCTATCTCAAGACTTCGAGCGGGTCAGCCTACGGCTTCAACCTCCTATCCCGAGGGCGGAGTACTTCTCATTAAGCCAGTTTAACAAACTAAACTCTAGCGGCTTTGAGAGAGAAATTAGGCTCCCCGGCTAGTGACCGCACACTCACGTCGAAAAAAGGAGTGATAAATAATAATAATAGAACTTTGCAACGACTGAGAAGAAGAAGAAAACTTATTATAAAACGGTTCAAATAAACTTAAGAGCCCCCAAGTGACTTGGGTAGAAGAATGATTGCATGTACCGAAGTACTTATATCATATCTATGTTCAATCGAACTTTAAACGCATCTTAACCGACCGTCGGCTTCTCCCTCTTCGGTTAAGGACCGAAAAGTGTTATGTACTCCATCGGTCGAGAATATCGACGGTGTTTCCAATAACTAGGCAATCAGGCCATAAGGCTGTAACAGACAAAGCGCGCTCAGGGAACTTATGCTATATTACTGCGAAGAGTAAGAAGCATCTTCGAAGAAAATAGTACCCCCACCGATACCTTTCTTCGGTGCTCATTGTTATTATGAGACTTGTGCAATAGATTTTTTGTACTCATGAGTTCCGTTGTGTGCCGACCATCATTGAAAACTATAAGAGCGCTAGCTTTCGGCTTCACCCAGTCTGAGGTCCGGCTCGGTTGACCCGATCGTGACAATTGCAGAGGTGCTCCCTTTACTCCCTAGCCGAACAATCGGGAAAGTAGGGGTAAACACAGGAGCGAGGCAACCCAGCTTGCAAATCGCTTAAGTCAATATGATGCATATTGTGGCGTAATACACGAACAAGGAACGAAGCCGTACAAGTATAATCATATGCAACAGGAAAAGCTTCATAAAGGAAGCCCCCAAGTAAACGGGGTAATTGAATTTATGCGTCACAAACAAAGTTTAGACAAGGAAATTTTTTACAAGCAACTTTTTTCCAAAAAAGTATAATGCTTGGTCGAACCGAGCACAAGTTAGAAATTAAAGCTTTGAGCATGAAAGTGACTTAGCTGGTTAAGGTGTTCGGTATTGATGACGCGGTCCGAGCTTGATGCGGGGCAAGATTCCATCCCCCAAGCTGGTCCCGAGGTGGCGGAGCGGAGAGCTCGACACGCCGAAGTGGTGACATAGCACGGTCAATGCAGACCGGCAGAGTGACGCCGAAGTCCACGGGTCATTTTCCTGTGCACAAAATAGTGCAAACCGGAGATAATAGTAATAATGATAATTTTAAAAAAATGTTGCATAATAAATAATTTATGCAAAGTGAGGAATAGAAGAAATATGGCCTGGCGCCAAAGTCAATGTCGATGCAGGGCGTCGGCGTGATGTAGTAAAGGCGTGGCAAAGCCTGAATTCACAGGTCGGTCCGAGCTCCGGATGCGGCGTTCGCCGGACTATGTACGGAAATTGATCGAACCACCACGCGACCTTCGTTAATGCGGTCACCATTTGATAGACCTGTGTACATATCATGGACAAACCAGAGTAATAATTCCTTGGGAAAAATGAACCCAAACAAGCAAAAAAAACTAGGATTAATAGCACCTGATTTATTTGTTGTAGCAATCCGAAGGAAGATGATTCCCAAAATTGGGACTCGCTCCGCCCACCCATTACCTGATGGGCGATAAAACGACGGCATGGCAATGCTGGTAAAGGTTGAATCACCGAGGCAAAGCCCTCGGCCCAGCTAACGTGACGGAGCTGGTCGGCTAGTGACGCCGAAGTGTCCGGAGTAGGTTGATGAAGAGATGGCGAAGCCCCCGGTCCAGCCGAGATGTCGAAGCCTCGATGTCAGCCGATGAGTCGAAGTAGGTCGGCGTGATGGACACCAGCTTGAAGAAGCAACAGTGCGGCCCTGTCGATGCAGGTCATGACATGGTCGATGCCGGCTTGATGAAGCGACCGTGCGATGATGCCGGTATGCCCACTCCATGTAATCCGTGGGGCGGCTATGTTGATGATGATTTATCCTTCGCGATTCCGGACTCTTGTTAGGCTTGCCGAGATGATGATCCAAAGAAGTTGAGCTCGGCTAAAGTGACGACGTGTCTAGCGCAGGTCGGCAGCCGTGGAGTAATATTGCCGGACTGGTTTGACACCAGCATGATGTTGAAGATCATGTTCAAAAGATCTTAAAGTTAGTGGGATGTGTTCGGAAACAAAACACAATATCCGTACAAAACTTCCTTCAAAAGGGATGTCCGAAATCCCGTTCATAAAAAAGATGAACTCGGGTCGGATTCGTTTTCGCACAGAAAACAGATCCAAAAAGTGATGCACTAATCGGAAGGTTCCCGGAGTTTGGACGGTCGGATTGAGCTGAAATTTTGAGAGGTGGTAGATATAGGAATTCCGCAGCCGATCAATGGTTGGATCTTCCAAAGGACGTCCGAGCTAGAAGCTGGACACCACGCCCTAAACTCATCCAAATTCCCATCCAGATTTGACAGGGCTCCGGTATATCGTGGATTGCCAGAGATTCCTCCATCGGAACTCGACAAAATTTTCCAGGGTTGTTATAGACCCAATTCCGCTCAATTCCACCAAAGCGATCGTCAAAGCGATACTCGAGGATGTGGTGGCGGCAGATACGAGTTCGCTGTCCAAAAAAACAGCACGGTCGCTTGAGGGCAATGTTGACGTTGAGCCCCCGAGCTCCATAGATAATTCCTCCATGATCTTGATAGAGATCGGAGTTGATGTTTGATGAAGGCCCTCGTCCGAACATGATGATCCGAACACGGGGCGCAATTCTTGGTCGAACCAAGGTGACCAGTCGAACTGGTGACGAAGATGCCGAAGTCGCAGTTGATCTGCAGGCGAGCCATCGATCCTTTTGTCGATCACACAGCGGAACTCTCAATGAAAGCACCAATGTCGGTGTCAAAACCGGCGGATCTCGGCTAGGGGGTCCCGAACTATGCGTCTAGGATCGATGGTAACAGGAGGCAGGGGACACGATGTTTTACCCAGGTTCGGGCCCTCTTGATGGAGGTAAAACCCTATGTCTTGCTTGATTAATATTGATGATATGGGTAGTACAAGGGTAGATTTACCACGAGATCAATGAGGCTAAACCCTAGAAGCTAGCCTATGGTATGATTGTATGTATATATTGTCTATCGACTAGCCTGGCCTCGGTTTATATAATGCACCAGAGGCCTAGGATAACAAGAGTCCTAGCCGAATACGCCGGTGGGGAGGAGTCCTTGTCTTGATCGCCAAGTCTTGTGGAATCTTCCTTGTATGCGGCAGCTGTCCGAACTGGCCCATAAGTATACGGCCATGGGGGTCCTCGGCCCAACCTAACAGATTGGGAGATGACGTGGTGAGTACCCCCTAGTCCAGGACACCGTCACCCACAATCAAAGAATCAACGTTATGATAAGAGAGACTTTGTTGCTAGGAAGCACGGTAGAGAAAGAGAACCATGGGTTCAGAAACCCATGCCTTTCCTCCTAAACCATCCAAGAAAATGGATGATGAGGATTTTGAGCGCTTTGCTGAAATGATTAGACCTATCTTCTTGCGTATGCGTTTGACTGATATGCTTAAAATGAATCCTTATGCTAAGTACATGAAAGATATAGTTACTAATAAAAGAAAGATATCGGAAGCTGAAATTTCCACCATGCTTGCTAATTATACTTTTAAGGGTGGAATACCTAAGAAACTAGGAGATCCCGGAGTACCAACTATACCATGCTCCATTAAAAGGAACTATGTTAAAACTGCTTTATGTGATCTTGGAGCCGGTGTTAGTGTTATGCCTCTCTCTTTATATCGTAGACTTGATTTGAATAAGTTGACACCTACTGAAATATCTTTGCAAATGGCTGACAAATCAACGGCTATACCTGTCGGTATTTGTGAGGATGTGCCTGTTGTGGTTGCAAACGTTACTATTTTAACGGACTTTGTTATTCTTGATATTCCTGAGGACGATAGTATGTCTATTATTCTTGGAAGACCCTTTTTGAATACTACAGGGGCTGTTATTGATTGCATCAAAGGCAATGTCACTTTTCATGTTAATGGTAATGACCATACGGTACACTTTCCGAGGAAACAACCTCAAGTCCATAGTATCAACTCTATTGGAAAATTTTCAACAATTACTATTGGAGGTTTTGAATTTCCTCTTCCTACTGTCAAGAAGAAATATGATATTCTTATTGTTGGGAACATGCATATCCCCGTTGAGGTAACCTAGTGTTATTCGAAAATTCTCCGGTTCCATGTTATTCGGAATGAGTTTGTTAACAAGACCTGATCAACCTTGTTAGTGGATTCCTTTTGATGAGCATGAGATGGATGAATTTAGATAACACAACTCTCTATACCCTCTTTTCACTTTCTGTTATTTATATTAAATAAAGCAAAAATAGTAATTTCCGTCTGTTTTCTGAATTATCCATGCAATAAAAAATACCCCGAAAATAAAAGTTCTCCAAATGCCCCGAAATTAAAATATGATTTTTTCTGGAATATTTGGCACTGAGAACACAGTAGGGGGAGCAAGCACCTGGCCACGAGGGTCCAGGGCACGCCCACCCCCTGGGCGCGCCCCTGCCTCGTGGGCCCACGGTGGCTCCCCTCCACTTATTCCTGCTACCACACACTCCTTGTTCCTCCCAAAAAAATCACTAGCCAACTCAAACCCGAGTCCAAGCTCATCTTGTTGCCATTTTCGATCTCCTTGCTCAAAGCTTCATTCACAAAACTGCTTTGGGGGATTGTTCTTTGGTATGTGACTCCTCCAATGGTCCAATTAGTTTTTGTTCTAGTGCTTTATTCATTGCAAATTTTTTCTGCTTAGGTGACCCTATTCTTGAGCTTGCATGTCAAATTTATATGGTCAAAAGTAGTTTTAATGCATGATATAGTCTCTATGCACTTGTAGGAGTAGTTGCTATCAATTTTGTTGAGTTTGGTTCACTTTTATTTTCAAGTTGCCAAAAATTTCAGAAAATTTCAGAAAAAGATGAAGAGATTTTTGAGGGGCTCATCGAGCCGAAGCTCGAAGGATAAGAAAAGTGAGGAGGATAAGAGGCCCAAATATAACCTCCCTCGCATCGCGGAAGTTCGGCCGTGTGAATGGCCTTGTGATAATTTCTTGAGAGCAGCCGAGATTTATGATAATTTTTATGAGTTGGCTAAGAATACAGGCCTCACCGCCTTCCTCCACGACCAACGCGAACAGTATCTCTTACTCACCAATATCTTTGTGCAAAACTTTCATTTCCATGCTAGGATCTCACCACCTTCGGTGGAATTTTATTTATATGATGAGCATAAGGAGATGTCACTTCGTGACTTTTGTCGTATTTGTTTGATCCCTTTTGAGGGCAGTGTAGAGGAACCACATCGTGATGATGTGGAAGGGTTTATTGATACAATTGTTGTAGGGGAAACGAGGAAAGTTTCCGATGCAAGAATTACTAGCATACATTTTCCTGTTTTACGTTACTTCGCAATATTTGCTAGTAGATGCTTAATTGGTCGCGGAAACTGTGGCAACCTTAGTGCCCCTGATATTGTTATTTTGTGCCATGCCTTGTTCCGTGATGACACATTTAGTATGGGCGCTATTGTTGCAAAGCAGTTGAATCTTAACCATACTAAGGGCCCCGTCCTTGGAGGCATCTTCGCCTCGTGCCTCGCTGCACACTTTAACATACCTATTAGGCATTATGAGAAGGAAGAGAAGTTGCCGCCTCCTGTTTTTCTAGACTATAAGAGTATAGTAGCACATGATTTTATCGTTAAGAATAAGGAAAAGATGCTTAAGTACAATCTGATATTTGATAAAAATCACCCTGAGACTATTACTTTGCCTGCTCGTTCCTTGTTTGACTTATCTGCAAGCAAGTACCTTATTCCGCTGGAGGCCATTTACGCCTACCGAAACCCCACATCAGCTACAGGGCCAGAGCCGGAATCACAATTTGATCCTCACCGGCAGTCTGTTTATCAGTGGAATCCGGAGGAGATTGCCAACCAGTGGCACCAGGGGGATCCTTCTCAGTACGACCCCAGCTATAACTTTGGTTATCCGCCAGGCCAGCCATGGCCATAGACCAACTTAGGCCAAAAGCCTAAGCTTGGGGAAGTGCGTATTTCTCACCGACATTACATTCATGTTCACACACTCATGCTAGTTGTCGGTGCTCATACTTTTTCATTGTATCATCCATGCTAGTTTATTTTCCTTTTTATGCTTTCCTCTTGTGTGTTTAATAAACCTTAAGAAAAATAATAATTACCTGTAGCTTTTTAGCTAGTTTACTTTTCATGCTGTAGTAGTAGTAATTAAAAATAAAACCCCATAAGATTTCTCGTTTTTCTTTTGTTTGCTGGGAGCTTTTGGTTGTGATGTGGTATGATAGGGTGGTATCCTCTTTTGAACGATTCGAGTGGCTTGACTTGGCACATGTTCACGCATGTAGTTGAAACAAAATCAACATAGCCTCTACGATATTTATGTTCATGGTGCATTATATCCTACTCATGCTTGCATTCGGTGTTGATTAATTTTAATGCATGTTCATGACTGTTGTCGCTCTCTAGCTGGTCGCTTCTCAGTCTTTTTCTAGACTTCACTTGTACTAAGCGGGAATACTGCTTGTGCATCCAATTCCATAAACCCCAAAGTTGTTCCATATGAGTCCACCATACCTACCTATATACGATATCTACCTGCCGTTCCAAGTAAATTTGTATGTGCCAAACTCTAAACCTTTAAATTAACATTCTGTTTTGTATGCTCGAATAGCTCATGTATCAACTAGGCCTGTCTGTATCTTCCATGCTAGGCAGGTTATTCTCAAGAGGAGTGGACTCCGCTCCTCACTCACGAGAAAAGGGCTGGTCACCGGGATGCCCAGTCCCAGGCTTTATGCAAATCAAATCAAAATAATTGCAAGCAAAACTCCCCCGGGACTCTTGTTAGTTGGAGGCACTCGTTGTTTCAAGCAAGCCATGGATTGATGCTTGTTGGTGGAGGGGGAGTATAAACTTTACCATTCTGTTTGGCAACCGCCTATAATGTGTGTAGCATGGAAGATATCGAGATCTCTCGGTTGTTATGCTGACAATGAAAGTATACCGCTGAAAATATCATTCATATCTATTTTTAAACCGAGCTCTGGCATCTCTACAAATCCTTGCTTCCCTCTGCGAAAGCCCTATCCATTTACTTTTATGTTGAGTCATCATCCTCTTATTAAAAAGCACCAGATGGAGAGCACCGCTGTCATTTGCATCCATTACTATTAGTTTACATTGAGTATGACTTGACTGGATCTCTTTTACCATGAATTACAATGTCTAGTCAATCCTTGATCTTTAAAGGTGCTCTGCATTTATGTTTTGCAGTCTCAGAAAGGGCTAGCGAGATACCATCTTGTTATATCATATCATGATTGTTTTGAGAAAGTGTTGTCATCCGAGATTTCTTATTATTGCTTGCTAGTTGATTATGCCATTGATATGAGTAAACATGAGACCTAAGTGTTATTGTGAATATGGTTAGTTTATAATCTTTGCTGAAAACTTGAATGTTGGCTTTACATATTTACAACAACAGGAGCAAACAGAATTATTCTGCAAAGCATAAAGGAGTGTTTGAAAGGAGTTTTTCAAAGAAAGACCTCGGTGAAGCTGTTTACATATTGAGCATCAAGATCTATAGAGATAGATCAAGACGCTTGATAAGTTTTCAATGAGTACATACCTTAACAAATTTTTGAAGTAGTTCAAAATCGAACAGTCAAAGAAAGAGTTCTTGCCTGTGTTACAAGGTGTGAAATGGAGTAAGACTCAAAGCCTGACCACGGCAGAAGATAGATAAAGAATGAAAGTCATTCCCTATGCCTTGGCCATAGGTTCTATAAAATATGCCATGCTGTGTACCAAATCTATTGTATACCCTACACTGTTTTTGGCAAGGGAGTACAATAGTGATCTAGGAGTAGATCACTGGACAACGGTCAAATTATCCTTAGTGGAATAAGGATATGTTTCTCGATTATGGAGGTGACAAAAATGTTCGTCGTAAAGGGTTACGTCGATGCAAATTTTGACACTGGTCCAGATGACTCTAAATCTCAATCTGGATACATATTGAAAGTGGGAGCAATTAGCTAGAATAGCTCCGTGCAGAGCATTGTTGACATAAAAATTTGCAAAATACTTACGGATCTGAATGTGGCAGACCCGTTGACTAAACTTCTCTCACAAGCAAAACATGATCACACCTTAGTACTCTTTGGGTGTTAATCACATAGCGATGTGAACTAGATTATTGACTCTAGTAAACCCTTTGGGTGTTGCTCACATGACGATGTGAACTATGGGTGTTAATCACACGGTGATGTGAACTATTGGTGTTAAATCACATGGCGATGTGAACTAGATTATTGACTCTAGTGCAAGTGGGAGACTGAAGGAAATATGCCCTAGAGGCAATAATAAAGTTATTATTTATTTCCTTATATCATGATAAATGTTTGTTATTCATGCTAGAATTGTATTAACCGGAAACATAATAAATGTGTGAATACATAGACAAACAGAGTGTCACTAGTATGCCTCTACTTGACTAGCTCGTTGATCAAAGATGGTTATGTTTCCTAACCATAGACATGAGTTGTCATTTGATTAACGGGATCACATCATTAGGAGAATGATGTGATTGACTTGACCCATTCCGTTAGCATAGCACTTGATCGTTTAGTTTATTGCTATTGCTTTCTTCATGACTTATACATGTTCCTATGACTATGAGATTATGCAACTCCCGTTTACCAGAGGAACACTTTGTGTGCTACCAAACGTCACAACGTAACTGGGTGATTATAAAGGTGCTCTACAGGTGTCTCCGAAGGTACTTGTTGGGTTGGCATATTTCGAGATTAGGATTTGTCACTCCGATTGTCGGAGAGGTATCTCTGGGCCCAGTCGGTAATGCACATCACTATAAGCCTTGCAAGCATTGCAACTAATGAGTTAGTTGCGGGATGATGCGTTACGGAACGAGTAAAGAGACTTGCCGGTAACGAGATTGAACTAGGTATTGAGATACCGACGATCGAATCTCGGGCAAGTAACATACCGATGACAAAGGGAACAACGTATGTTGTTATGCGGTCTGACCGATAAAGATCTTCGTAGAATATGTGGGAGCCAATATTAGCATCCAGCTTCCGCTATTGGTTATTGACCGGAGACGTGTCTCGGTCATGTCTACATAGTTCTCGAACCCGTAGGGTCCGCACGCTTAAGGTTTCGATGGCAATTATATTATGAGTTTATGAGTTTTGATGTACCGAAGGAGTTGGGAGTCCCGGATGAGATCGGGGACATGACGAGGAGTCTCGAAATGGTCGAGATGTAAAGATCGATATATTGGACGACTATATTCGGACATCGGAAAGGTTCCGAGTGATTCGGGTATTTTTCGGAGTACCGGAGAGTTACAGGAATTCGCCGGGGAGTATATGGGCCTTATTGGGCTTTAGGGGAAAGAGAGAGGAGAGGTTGGGCGCCCCCAAGGCCTAGTCCGAATTGGACTAGGGGGAGGGGCTGCGCCCCCTCCTTCCTTCTCTTCTCCCTTCCCTTGCCTTGACTCCTACTCCTACTACATGGAAGGGGGGAATCCTACTCCCGGTGGGAGTAGGACTCCTCCAGGGCGCGCCATAGGGGCCGGCCCTCCCCCCCTCCTCCACTCCTTTATATACGTGGCCAAGGGGCACCCCATAGACAACACAAGTTGAGCTTCGTGATCGTTCTCTTAGCTGTGTGCGGTGCCCCCCTCCACCATAATCCTCGATAATATTGTAGCGGTGCTTAGGCGAAGCCCTGCGACGGTAGAACATCAAGATCGTCACCACGCCGTCGTGCTGACAGAACTCTTCCCCGACACTTTGCTGGATCGGAGTCTGGGGATCGTCATCGAGCTGAACGTGTGCTAGAACTCGGAGGTGCCGTAGTTTCAGTGCTTGATCAGTCGGGCCATGAAGACGTACGACTACATCAACCGCGTTGTGCTAACGCTTCCGCTTTCGGTCTATGAGGGTACATAGACAACACTCTCCCCTCTCGTTGCTATGCATAACCATGATCTTGCATGTGCGTAGGAAAATTTTGAAATTACTACGTTTCCCAACAGTGGTATCGGAGCCTAGGTTTTATGCGTTGATGTTATGCACGAGTAGAACACAAGTGATTTGTGGGAGATATAAGTCATACTGCTTACCAGCATGTCATACTTTGGTTCAACGATATTGTTGGATGAAGCGGCCCGGACCGACATTACGCGTATGCTTACGCGAGACTGGTTTTACCGCCGTGCTATGCACACAGGTGACTAGCGGGTGTCAGTTTCTCCAACTTTAGTTGAACCGAGTGTGGCTACGCCCGGTCCTTGAGAAGGTTAAAACAACACTAACTTGACAAACTATCATTGTGGTTTTGATGCGTAGGTAAGAACGGTTCTTGCTCAGCCCGTAGCAGCCACGTAAAACTTGCAACAACAAAGTAGAGGACGTCTAACTTGTTTTTGCAGGGCATGTTGTGATGTGATATAGTCAAGACGTGATGAGATATAAGTTGTTGTATAAGATGATCATGTTTTGTTGAAGTTATCGGCAACTGGCAAAAGCCTTATGGTTGTCTCTCTATTGCATAAGATGCAAGCGCCAAATAATTGCTTTACTTTATCGCTATGCGATAGCAATAGTTGCAAGAGCAATTGTTGGCGAGACGACCATATGACGACACATTGATATAGATCAAGATGATGGAAATCATGGTGTCATGCCGGTGACGATGGAGATCATGACGATGCTTTGGAGATGGAGATCAAAGGCACAAGATGATGATGGCCATATCATGTCACATATTTTGATTGCATGTGATGTTTATCTTTTATACATCTTATTTTGCTTAGTTCGGCGGTAGCTTTATAAGATAATCTCTCACTAAATTATCAAGGTATAAGTGTTCTCCCTGAGTATGCACCGTTGCAAAAGTTCTTCGTGCTGAGACACCACGTGATGATCGGGTGTGATAGGCTCTACGTTCAAATACAACGGGTGCAAAACAGTTGCACACGCGGAATACTCAGGTTAAACTTGACGATCCTAGCATATAACAGATATGGCCTCGGAACACGGAGACCGAAAGGTCGAGCGTGAATCATATAGTAGATATGATCAACATAGTGATGTTCACCATTGAAACTACTCCATCTCACGTTATGATCGGACATGGTTTAGTTGATTTGGATCACGTGATCACTTAGAGGATTAGAGGGATGTCTATCTAAGTGGGAGTTCTTAAGTAATATGATTAAATTGAACTTAAATTTATCATGAACTTAGTCCTGATAGTATTTTGCAAATCATGTTGTAGATCAATAGCTCGCGTTGTTGCTTCCCTGTGTTTATTTTGATATGTTCCTAGAGAAAACTAAGTTGAAAGATGTTAGTAGCTATGATGTGGATTGGATCCGTGATCTGAGGTTTATCCTCATTGCTGCACAGAAGAATTATGTCCTTGATGCACCGCTAGGTGACAGACCTATTGCAGGAGCAGATGCAGACGTTATGAACGTTTGGTTAGCTCAATATGATGACTACTTGATAGTTCAGTGCACCATGCTTAAACGGCTTAGAATCGGGACTTCAAAGACGTTTTGAACGTCATGGACCATATGAGATGTTCCAGGAGTTGAAGTTAATATTTCAAGCAAATACCCGAGTTGAGAGATATGAAGTCTCCAACAAGTTCTATAGCTAAAAGATGGAGGAGAATAGCTCAAGCAGTGAGCATGTGCTCAGATTGTCTGGGTACTACAATCGCTTGAATCAAGTGGGAGTTAATCTTCCAGATAAAATAGTGATTGACAGAATTTTCTAGTCACCATCACCAAGTTAGCAGAACTTCGTGATGAACTATAATATGCAATTGATAACGGAAACGATTCCCGAGCTTTTCATGATGATGAAATCGATGAAGGTCGAAATCAAGAAAGAACGTCAAGTGTTGATGATTAACAAGACCACTAGTTTCAAGAAAAGGGCAAAGGGAAAGAAAGGGAACTTCAAGAAGAACGGCAAGGAAGTTGCTGCTCAAGTGAAGAAGCCCAAGTCTGGTCCTAAGCCTGAGACTAAGTGCTTCTACTTCAAAGGGACTGGTCACTTGAAGCGGAACTACCCCAAGTATTTGGCGGATAAGAAGGATGGCAAAGTGAACAAAGCTATATTTGATATACAGATTATTGACGTGTATTTTACTAGTGTTCGTAGCAACCCGTCGGTATTTCATACTGGTTCAGTTGCTAAGAGTAGTAACTCGAAATGGGAGTTGCAGAATGAACAGAGACTAGTTAAGGGTGAAGTGACGATGTGTGTTGGAAGTGGTTCCAAGATTGATATGATCATCATCGCACACTCCCTATACTTTCAGGATTAGTGTTGAACCTAAATAAGTGTTATTTGGTGTTTGCGTTGAGCATGATATGATTTGATCATGTTTATTGCAATACGGTTATTCATTTAAGTAAGAGAATAAATTGTTGTTCTGTTTACATGAATAAAACCTTCTATGGTCATACACCCAATGAAAATGGTTTGTTGGATCTCGATCGTAGTGATACACATATTCATAATATTGAAACCAAAAGATGCAAAGTTAATAATGATATTGCAACTTATTTGTGGCACTGCCGTTTAGGTCATATTGGTGTAACGCACATGAAGAAACTCCATGCTGATGGACTTTTGGAATAACTTGATTATGAATCAGTTGATGCTTGTGAACCATGCCTCATGGGCAAGATGACTAAGACTCCGTTCTCTGGAACAATGGAGCGGGCAACAGATTTGTTGGAAATCATACATATTGATGTATGTGGTCCGATGAATATTGAGGCTCGTGGCAGGTATCATTATTTTCTGATCTTCACAGATGATTTGAGCAGATATGAGTATATCTACTTGATGAAACACAAGTCTGAAACATTTGAAAAGTTCAAAGAATTTCAGAGTGAAGTGGAGAATCATTGTAACAAAAATAAAAGTTTCTACGATATGACCGCAGAAGTAAAATATTTGAGTTACGAGTTTGGCCTTCAGTTAAAACAATGTGAAATGGTTTCACTACTCACGCCACCTGGAACACCACAGTGTAATGGTGTGTCCGAACGTTGTAACCGTACTTTATTAGATATGGTGTGACCTATGACGTCTCTTACTAATTTACCGCTATCGTTTTGGGGTTATGCATTAGAGACAGCTACATTCACGTTAAATAGGGCACCATCTAAATTCGTGGAGATGACACCGTATGAACTATGGTTTGACGAGAAACCTAAGCTGTCGTTTTCTTAAAGTTTGGGACTGCGATGCTTATGTGAAAAAGTTTCAACATGATAAGCTCAAACCCAAATCGGAGAAGTAAGTCTTCATAGGATACCCAAAAGAATGTTGGGTACACCTTCTATCACGGATCCGAAGGCAAGATATTCGTTGCTTTGAATGGATCCTTTCTAGAGAAGGAGTTTCTCTCGAAAGAAGTGAGTGGGAGGAAAGTAGAACTTGATGAGGTAACTGTACCTGCTCCCTTATTGGAAAGTAGTTCATCACAGAAATCTGTTCCTGTGACTACTACACCAATTAGTGAGGAAGCTAATGATGATGATCATGTAACTTCAGATCAAGTTACTACCGAACCTCATAGGTAAACCAGAGTGAGATCCGCACCAGAGTGGTACGGTAATCCTGTTCTGGAGGTCATGTTACTTGACCATGACGAGCCTACGAACTATGAGGAAGCGATGATGAGCCCAGATTCCGTGAAATGGCTTGAGGCCATGAAATCTAAGATGAGATCCATGTATGAGAACAAAGTATGGACTTTGATTGACTTGCCCAATGATCGGCGAGCCATTGAGATTAAATGGATCTTCAAGAGGAAGACGGACGCTGATAGTAGTGTTACTATCTACAAAGCTAGAATTGTGGCAAAAGGTTTTTCGACAAGTTCAAGGTATTGACTACGATGAGAGTTTCTCACTGGTATCTATGCTTAAGTCTGTCCGAATCATGTTAGCAATTGCCGCATTTTATGAAATCTGGCAAATGGATAAACAAAACTGTATTCTTTAATGGATTTATTAAAGAAGAGTTGTATATGATGCAACTAGAAGGTTTTGTCAATCCTAAAGGTACTAACAAAATATGCAAGCTCTAGCAATCCATCTATGGACTGGTGCAAGCATCTCAGAGTTGGAATATACGCTTTGATAAGTTGATCAAAGCATATAGTTTTATACAGACTTGCGGTGAAGCCTGTATTTACAAGAAAGTGAGTGGGAGCACTACAACATTTCTGATAAGTATATGTGTATGACATATTGTTGATCGGAAATAATGTAGAATTATTCTGCAAAGCATAAAGGAGTGTTTGAAAGGAGTTTTTCAAAGAAAGACCTCGGTGAAGCTGTTTACATATTGAGCATCAAGATCTATAGAGATAGATCAAGACGCTTGATAAGTTTTCAATGAGTACATACCTTAACAAATTTTTGAAGTAGTTCAAAATCGAACAGTCAAAGAAAGAGTTCTTGCCTGTGTTACAAGGTGTGAAATGGAGTAAGACTCAAAGCCTGACCACGGCAGAAGATAGAGAGAGAATGAAAGTCATTCCCTATGCCTTGGCCATAGGTTCTATAAAATATGCCATGCTGTGTACCAAATCTATTGTATACCCTACACTGTTTTTGGCAAGGGAGTACAATAGTGATCTAGGAGTAGATCACTGGACAACGGTCAAATTATCCTTAGTGGAATAAGGATATGTTTCTCGATTATGGAGGTGACAAAAATGTTCGTCGTAAAGGGTTACGTCGATGCAAATTTTGACACTGGTCCAGATGACTCTAAATCTCAATCTGGATACATATTGAAAGTGGGAGCAATTAGCTAGAATAGCTCCGTGCAGAGCATTGTTGACATAAAAATTTGCAAAATACTTACGGATCTGAATGTGGCAGACCCGTTGACTAAACTTCTCTCACAAGCAAAACATGATCACACCTTAGTACTCTTTGGGTGTTAATCACATAGCGATGTGAACTAGATTATTGACTCTAGTAAACCCTTTGGGTGTTGCTCACATGACGATGTGAACTATGGGTGTTAATCACACGGTGATGTGAACTATTGGTGTTAAATCACATGGCGATGTGAACTAGATTATTGACTCTAGTGCAAGTGGGAGACTGAAGGAAATATGCCCTAGAGGCAATAATAAAGTTATTATTTATTTCCTTATATCATGATAAATGTTTGTTATTCATGCTAGAATTGTATTAACCGGAAACATAATAAATGTGTGAATACATAGACAAACAGAGTGTCACTAGTATGCCTCTACTTGACTAGCTCGTTGATCAAAGATGGTTATGTTTCCTAACCATAGACATGAGTTGTCATTTGATTAACGGGATCACATCATTAGGAGAATGATGTGATTGACTTGACCCATTCCGTTAGCATAGCACTTGATCGTTTAGTTTATTGCTATTGCTTTCTTCATGACTTATACATGTTCCTATGACTATGAGATTATGCAACTCCCGTTTACCAGAGGAACACTTTGTGTGCTACCAAACGTCACAACGTAACTGGGTGATTATAAAGGTGCTCTACAGGTGTCTCCGAAGGTACTTGTTGGGTTGGCATATTTCGAGATTAGGATTTGTCACTCCGATTGTCGGAGAGGTATCTCTGGGCCCAGTCGGTAATGCACATCACTATAAGCCTTGCAAGCATTGCAACTAATGAGTTAGTTGCGGGATGATGCGTTACGGAACGAGTAAAGAGACTTGCCGGTAACGAGATTGAACTAGGTATTGAGATACCGACGATCGAATCTCGGGCAAGTAACATACCGATGACAAAGGGAACAACGTATGTTGTTATGCGGTCTGACCGATAAAGATCTTCGTAGAATATGTGGGAGCCAATATTAGCATCCAGCTTCCGCTATTGGTTATTGACCGGAGACGTGTCTCGGTCATGTCTACATAGTTCTCGAACCCGTAGGGTCCGCACGCTTAAGGTTTCGATGATAGTTATATTATGAGTTTATGAGTTTTGATGTACCAAAGGAGTTCGGAGTCCCGGATGAGATCGGGGACATGACGAGGAGTCTCGAAATGGTCGAGATGTAAAGATCGATATATTGGACGACTATATTCGGACATCAGAAAGGTTCTGAGTGATTCGGGTATTTTTCGGAGTACCCGAGAGTTATGGGAATTCGCCGGGGAGTATATGGGCCTTATTGGGCTTTAGGGGAAAGAGAGAGGAGAGGTTGGGCGCCCCCAAGGCCTAGTCCGAATTGGACTAGGGGGAGGGGCTGCGCCCCCTCCTTCCTTCTCTTCTCCCTTCCCTTCCCTTGACTCCTACTCCTACTACATGGAAGGGGGGGAATCCTACTCCCGGTGGGAGTAGGACTCCTCCAGGGCGCGCCATAGGGGCCGGCCCTCTCCCCCCTCCTCCACTCCTTTATATACGTGGCCAAGGGGCACCCCATAGACAACACAAGTTGATCTTTGTGACCGTTCTCTTAGCCATGTGCGGTGCCCCCCTCCACCATAATCCTCGATAATATTGTAGCGGTGCTTAGGCGAAGCCCTGCGACGGTAGAACATCAAGATCGTCACCACGCCGTCGTGCTGACGGAACTCTTCCCCGACACTTTGCTGGATCGGAGTCCGGGGATCGTCATCGAGCTGAACGTGTGCTAGAACTCGGAGGTGCCGTAGTTTCGGTGCTTGATCGGTCGGGCCGTGAAGACGTACGACTACATCAACCGCGTTGTGCTAACGCTTCCGCTTCCGGTCTACGAGGGTACGTAGACAACACTCTCCCCTCTCGTTGCTATGCATCACCATGATCTTGCATGTGCGTAGGAAAATTTTGAAATTACTACGTTCCCCAACAGTTGCGATCCCCTATACTTGTGGGTTATCACCGAGCTTCCAAAATTTTCCATCTACGGCACCCCGCCCAAATTGAGCTCCCAGGTTGCGGCCCCGCTCGAATCAACGTAGCCCTCGAACTGAATCCTCTCAACATAATCATCCATCCACTCGAAATGTGTGCATTTCTTCAAAATCTGAAAACAACAACATGAACCCTAAATTCAAAATTCGAGGGGAAAAACAAAATATGGAGAAATCAGAGTAAACGGTAGTGAAAGATCGGGCTAAGAACTGAGATCTAACCTTGCCATCCCTTCGTGCCATTGATTTGCTCAAGCACTTCACAAATTCCTGCCTAAGATTTCCATTCTCATCAGTCCTACTGACCCACCATTTCAGAGGCTCTGGGCGTGGGCATGACGGGAACCTTGTGAGCGACACTGGACCATACTGACGCCATTTTGAGTGCGTGGCAGAGGAGGTGGACATCTTGACTAGGTCGCCGGAGAAGAGGAAGAATGGGGAAAGGGGAAGCAATGGGCGGCGGCGGGTGGACAGGCACGGGCGAAGAGGTGGGTCTCGACAGCGGGCAGACGGGCATGGGCGAAGAGGTGGGTCCCGCGCTTACTGGACAAGTGGTGGGTCCCGCGCTTACGTGGATAAGTTGTGGGTCCAACCCATAACAGCTAATGAGGGCATCAGTTCAACTTAAGGGCCATGTCGTGTGTGGGCTATTTTCTCGCTCAAAAGTGTCGCCCCAAAGCCATTTTCGTCAACAACGCCGCACTCCTTCCAATTCCCACGAAAGATGTCGCACAGGAGCTATTGACCCGAGCTTATCCATGCTCGAAGTTCATGCTGCTGGTTGCCTCCATGTTAGCTCGCAAACTCTTAGGAGCATTGGCTTCTGTGATAGCTCTGATGAAAAAGCAGAATTAGTCATCGACGATGCTCCTCGCCTCGAAAGGTTATTGTTGGGTAAAGTTCCTTTGTAGCTCAGGCTACATAGAACCTCTTATCCTCAACCCTCTAGCCTTGCTTTGAGATCCGTACTCTTCAACTAACTAACAACAACAAGATTTCTCTTTTTTGTTTCTCGAAAATGAAACAACATATGAACTTCAAACTTTGCAGATCGAACAAACATTAGAACATCAATGTGTGAAAAAACTTTCAGATTTTTTTGGTCTGATATAAATATACAAAATGAGATTTTCTTTGAATAAAAATATTATTTCAAGTACTTAAAATGCATGAAAAAATCTGAAAGTTTTTTCCTAGATTGTAGTTAGAATGTATTATTGTTCTGCAAAATTTGAAGTTCATATGTTGTGTCGTTTGAGAGAAACAAAAAAGACAAATGTGTTTGCACGGATCTTGATGCATAAATGGATGGCAAAGATAAGGGGTACCATGTAGCCTGAGCTACAGAAAACCACACTCTTGTTGTTGCCGTATAGTCACCTAAATGATTGTGTCACTATCCGGATTATTAGGGCACCTAAACTGGAGATATTGGTGCCTTTCTCACCGGACTTGTGCCAACTCCCGGTCTTCCAGGTAGCAGCAACAACCACCATTCAGCATTCGTACAAACAGATCATTATTTTGATGTTGGTTGTTTTCTTCGGGGACTGGGTCCAGCCAGCTCCGCAAACTCGATATCTACCATGAAGGTGTTGGCTCTCGGGTGTTATAGTTACCAATTGAATGCAGTTCTTGACATCCTCAAGTGGTTCCCCTGTTTGGGAAAGCTCTATGTCATCATGAGTATTCATCTTGGCATGCTTTAAATGTATGCTTTGGTTGACATATTTATTAGAGCAAGTATAATAAGGTACAGTCAGCAGACTGTAAGGATTAAAATATTATATGTTTGCTGAGTTGAATGAGAGAGAAGAGGAGAGAGAAGGGAAGCAGGCTGTAGATTAAGAGCCGACTGCAGTACGTGCTCCAAGAAACAATGTGAGATTGTAAGATGGACCATCCATTAATGAAGTAGTACTACTTTGTAAATAGCTACTCCCTTCGTTCCAAAATAGATGACTCAACTTTGTACTAACTTTAGTATAAAGTTGAGTCATCTATTTTGGAACGGAGGGAGTATTATACATGTTGGCTATTAGGTTGGCTATACATGATGTGGCAACTTCATATAGCCCATTGTTGGCTATACTATTAACCATGCTCTAACTAGTCTAGTTAGTAGCAAAGCTCTAATGTATGCCTATTTTTTTTTACTGTTTTGCAGTTTGGCACGCAAAATTTGCCTCATTGTGACCGACCACATCCCATGGAATGCCTTCAGACCCATCTAAAGGAAGTGGTGTTGAAGCATTTCAATGGTTATGAGCAACAGATTGACTTTGGCAGGTTTTTTGTTTTGAATGCGAAAGTGCTAAACAAAATTGAATTTCATGTACGTGAGGACCACTACAACAATGAATCTGTGGCTCGTCAATACACGCTGCTCCAACCCGAAAACAGAGCTTCTCCAGATGCTCGATTCGAATTCAGGAAAACTTGTGGTTCTATTGACTATCATGTCAGCAAGCATATCCACGATATTTCAGTGGCCAACCCCTTCGCAGACAGGGTTGATGCCTGAAGATTGCCCTCTCTTGTGCTTATTTCTAGACAGGTTGATGCAAAAGGAGTCCACTTCTGAAATGGTGTAATGGTAGGGATACAAAAACAGATTACTGAAGAAAGTAGTAAAGTGGAATGGAGCTGGTAACCCCACCCACCAGAACTCCTCTGGCCCTTTTGACAACTTAACTGTCCTTTCAGTTATATACAGAAGTATGAAAAGTTTAGTTGCCGATCAGATTTTTTTGCATGCACATAGCATATGTATGATGCTTATGTGAGGTCAACATGTACTCCAGGCACTGTGATTTTCTACCTAGGATGTGCGGCTAATGATCCTGGAACAGGCTTCGGTTTACTCCTAGTTGATCTGCCATTAAAGTCTGAGTTTACCGAAATTAAACTTATCTCAGTGCTTGTACAAAATTAGCAAGTAATTTTCCTAACAGCATTATTTTGGGCTAAGGACCTGAAAAAAGTGTGGGGCTGTGGGCTTTGCCAGGAATAATCCTGTTTCTAAACAGCTGAAATATATTACTCCCTCCGATCCAAAATAAGTTTTGCAGTTTTGAACTAAGGTTAGGGAGTAATTTGTTTCAACATTACTACTAGATAAGTAGTATTTCTAAACATCTTTCTTGCTTGCCAAAACCGGGTTTTTGCTGCACCTTTATCACTGTGTATGGGGCATCCTACATTCTTGGGTAAAAGAGGCTTGAGATCCTGAACAAACTTCAGCAGTTTTGATGGAGTTGGCGACATTTTGTCGCTCGGCATGCATATATCTTTCTCATAGATATGGAAGAACCAGCAGTGAACTTTGTGGAGCTCTCCAAAAATTATTATTGGATTTGGAAGCAAATACAATATATCAGGATGCTATGCATGACTGCTAAATCAGTTTTGTGGCATGTATACAAGATAGTTGTTTCTCGCTAAGTTAGTAATTTAGTATCAGGATACCATGGATGATTGCTTCCGATCTTTACAAGGTGGGCATGTACTAGGCTAGGATGAAGAAGAATGGTACCATAGCAAGCAGTATATCTTCTATGATTGGAGATCAACTGGTGCTTGCAACTAGCCCGATCTGAAATATATCGATCCTTAGGTTTGCCCTCCCATTTTCCTTGGTCTTACTCCATCTTGTCCAAGGGAGAGGTTGCTGAATCTGTTGATGGTCGTGTGCACCTGTAAACCAATGTAATTTTATCCGAATTTTGATTAAGTGCCTCACCGACTTCTCCCGGTGAGTAAAATGCACAGAACCATCATAGTCATGTCACCCGAAAGGCCATGGGGAGATATTTTTCTGTGATTCATGGATCTCCGATCGGGAAACGGTATCCAAGCTCCATGGCTAGTCTGTGCTCTTTGGACTTCTCAAACTTAGCATACTAAAACATCTGAGTAGCTAAAGGAAGGAAAATCAATTGAGACCCCGTTAGTAGCGATATACCACCACTTTATAAAACATGATAGAATGTCCACGGCCCTGATCCCGACCGTTGTCCAACACCCGCTTCTTCCTCGCGGAGAACCACTCCGGGTTCACGGAGTCGAGTGCGGATACAGGCTCCTCGACCGAGGCGCCACGCGCCACCATGTTGTGCAGCAGGAAGCCCCCCCCCCTCGACGGGCCCGTTTGTCCCCTCGAAGGCCATGTAGAGCACCTCCACGGTGCGCAAAGCGGCCCTCATGGCTGACTGCAGCTTGAAGGCTACATGCCCGCCGGCATAGGCATGGTCGTCGCCGTCCCACGGATGACACCAGCGCACCCACAGGCATGCCCATCAGCACCT
>NC_041390.1:38097827-38103242 GCF_002162155.2 Triticum dicoccoides | reverse complement strand
GCCTCGGCGCCCGACACCCGTGCTCCCAGCTCCGTCAGTGGTGCATGGGCGGGCGTTGTCGTGGTTCTAAGCCTGACAGTAGAGTGGGGGGTAGGTATGGAGAGGCAAGGTCCTAGCTATGGAGAGGTTGTAAGCACAAAGGATGTACGAGTTCAGGCCCTTCTCGGAAGAAGTAACAGCCCTACGTCTCGGAGCCCGGAGGCGGTCGAGTGGATTATGAATGTACGAATTACAAGGTGCCGAACCCCTCTGCCTGTGGAGGGGGGTGGCTTATATAGAGTGCGCCTGGACCCCAGCCAACCCACGTAGGAGAGGGTTTAAGGTGAGTTAAGTCTGGGGCGTTACTGGTAACGCCCCACATAAAGGCCTTTACTATCATAAAGTCTACTTGATTACAGGCCGTTGCAGTGCAGAGTACCTCTTGACCTCCTGGTGGTCGAGTGAGTCTTAGTGGTCGAGTCCTTCAGGCCAGTCGAGTGAATCCTCGTTGGTCGACTGGAAGGCGACCTCTTCTAAGGATGTCCTGGGGTAAGTTACTTGGATCAGGTCCATGACCCTACCCTAGGTACATAACCCCATCATTAGCCCCCGAATGGATTGAGGCTTCGAGTGAAGAAGGAGTTGATGTCGTTTCCGATTAATCTTTGTGCTCCGGTTGTGCGCTGTTCTGGACCAAAGAATCCCTTTGTCGACAGGAAACAACTTGCCTTCAGTCGACTTGATCCATTCTGTTTTTGGCGTCGAGTGATCTTTCAGGCTTCGACGATCTCCGAGCGACGGATCGCCGGAAACACCGCGCCTGACAGACTGATTTGTTGCTCGCGGATTCCGCGGGATGCGAAATTTTGGGGCGCGCGCGAAGCGGGGCGGACCGCGGCGTTCGGATGGGACGGGGCATGGACGCCTCGATCTCCGCGCCGCCTTTTTCGCCACGTATCCCGTCTGCATAACTGTTCTAGATATGATTAGATCGACCGGGCCCACCTGTCATCCACTCGGAAGGGACCTTATAAATGTGCCCGGCGAGGATTTCTGTGCTGCGCCTTAGCATTCTCCCCCTCTCTCTGCTTCCTTCCTCCCTGCTCAGCGTGCTCGCTCTCGCCCCCGCACCACTTCCCTTCGCGCATCTCGCCGGCGACCATGGCCAAGGAGAAGACGGCGGCGCTGGAGCGTGCAAAGAAGGCGTCGGCGTCGGAGAAGGCGAAGGGGAGATCTACCAGCCGCGGAGGGTCCTCGTCCAGATCCCGCCTGCCGAAAGGCTGGGTCCAAGGAGACTGGATCCAGTCGACCATCACTGAGAATGACATTCTCGACATGGCCAACGAGGGCTTGATCCCCCACGGAGCTGCGAGGCTTCCGGGGAAGGAGTGGCAGCCTCAGCCAGAAGAGGGTGAGTGTGTGCTTTTGGCCACCCATGTGGATCGTGGGTTTTCCTTGCCGCCGAGTGTTTTCTTTCGTGGCTTTTTGAACTTCTTCGGAGCGCAGCTCCACCACTTTACCCCAAACTCCATTGCCTATCTTGCCGCGTTCGTGTCCATGTGTGAGGGTTTCTTGGGCTGTCGACCGCACTGGGGTTTGTTCAAGCATATATTCACGTGTCGCTCTCAGACCGTGAAGAAGGCGAGTCCAGGCGACGAAAAGACCCGAGTCGTCCAAATGTGTGGGGGTTTGGGCATCCAGGTGAGGAACAAGAGCACCTTTCCGCCCATGACCTTTCCCGAGTCAGTCAGAGGCTGGCAGTCGACCTGGTTCTACTGCCGGGACCAGTCGACGCCGGGACAGTCGAGTGGACTCCCACAGTTTACCATGGACCGAGTGAACAAGCCCTCCTCTCTGAAGTTGATCCCGGAGGAGAAAGCTGATGTGAAGATGTTGATGGAGCGCGTGGTGCAGTTGGTTCGGGAGGGAGTGACGGGCATGGATCTCCTGGAGGTCTTCCTCAGGCGTCGCATCCAGCCCCTCCAGTTCCGGAGCCACTGCATGTGGTTGTACTGTGGGACCGAAGACGAGACTAGAGTCCATCCAGAAGCAGTCGACGATGTCACTCTGGAAAGATGGATGGCAACCGTCACCGGAAACAAGGACAACCCACGTGGAGCCAGAAGGATTCCTCCACTCGACCACAACAGTGATCCAAATAAGGTACACTTGCCCTGCTCTCCACTGCATTCTTGTCGCATTCATCTCTGTCTACTCTGCCGACTGGTCGACTGATCATTGTCTTGATATCTGCTAGGCCCTCACCGAGCTGTACTCGATGCCCAATGGGGCACAAACTCCGACTGAGGAGGGTGAGGCGAGTGGGGGCGAGAGCCAGGACGAGGAGGAATGGGACTCGGACGTTGCAGGGGACGACGACGACGATGATGATGACGACGGCGATGATGATGACGCCGAAGACGAGGAGGAAGAGGAGGAGGTCGTGCCACCGCACTCGGAAAGGCGGTCGAAGCTCGTCCACGACCCTTCGACTGAACGTGGCAAGGGGGTTGCGACGCAGTCGACCAAGCGCCCTAGGACCACTTCTCCAGCGCCGACTGAAAAGGCGCCGAAGCAGCCTAGGGGGGCTCCGCCAAAGCCGACCAAGCTCCTGCCGAAAATGAAGGTGTCCATCCCCACCATATCAGGGTAATTGTGCTGCTCATATTTTCTTATTCTGTGCGAACTTTATCTCTGGTCGACGCTGAAGTTAGTCGACTGATCCTTTGGAGTTGCAGTGCTGCTACTTCTGAGACTTCGGCCCGGGCTGATGACCACGAGATGGAGGATGCAGCAACTTCGAACCCAGGTATTGTATTCTTAACACCGTTCTTAGTCGACTGACTCGCGATCTCTGATCCTGATTCTTCTCCGCAGCTCCACCCAACACTGTTATCAATCTCCCTGACGACGACGAGGATGAAGAACCACTGGCACGCAGGAGGAGTCGGAAAGCGTCCGCCAGTAAGGTGCTTCAGGATGTGACGGCGCCTGAGATTCTGACTGTGGAGGAAGAGAACACCACTCGACACACGGTGTCCTTCGCAAATCCACTGACGAGTGCCCAGCAGCCCTCTCTCTTCACGACGCACCACGTCCCAGAGGACCAAGCTGGCGCAGCGAAGGAGGCAATATGCCAGGCGGGACTCATGATGGAGCAGCTGAATACCATCCGGGACGCGAGCCAGGCAGCTTATGACGCCAGTTCTGCCCTCCAAAGCAATGTCCAGGTCAGTCGACCGCTGTTTGTTCTGTTGGATATGCTACCAAAAACTTTTCTTTTCCGGAATTCATAGTAGTCACCCAGTGGGTGTGTCGAATAAACTCCGTGTTAGCAGGGGCACGCTGAGTGCACCCGCTGGGTGTAGTCCCCAAGGCTAAGGTCGACTGCTGGCAGTCGGCCTTAGGCTTTATGATGTCAATCTTTCTGTCAGTCGACTGGTCGACTGGATTTCACAAACCGGTGGGGGCACGCTGAGTGCACCCACTGGGTGTAGTCCCCGAGACCGTGGTCGACTGCTTGCAGTTGATCACAGTCTTAGAGAATGCATCTCGCACACTTTTTTTTTTGAGGTCGACTGGTCGACTTTGTCTTCAACAGAATTAGTGGGGGCACGCTGAGTGCACCCACTGGGTGTAGTCCCCGAGACTACGGTCGAATGCTTGTATTTGGCTGTAGTCTTAGAAACGTGTGTTTATCCCTTTTTCACTCGGAAGTGAATTATATTTGACATTTAGTCGATTGGTTCTTCACAGAACTCCTGTGATCTTGTGGCTCGCTACTCAGAGCTGGAACAAAAACATACTCGAGTCGAGCTGAGCTTGAAGCTGGTTCAGGAGAAGCTGACAAAGGCAAAGGAGGAGACCGAAGGTATGTTTGGTGAGACCCTGACGACTGCTTTTCCCCTTGCTTGTTTCAGCATCTGATCTTGCTGTAACTTGCAGGTAAGGTAAGGGAGGCCCAGCAGAAGAAAGACCTTGAGCTAGCTGAGAAGATCAAGCTTGCTGACGAGAAGTTAGCTTCAGTTACCAAGCTCGAACAAGACAATACCAATCTGAAAGCTGCTCTTGGGATTGCCAACAAGGAGGTCAGTCGACTGAAAACTGACAAAGCTGCCCTGACCGACCAAGTCAGCAAATTGACTGAGAAGAAAACTGAACTGGAGGCCTTCCTGAGTGGCTTTGCCAAAAAGTTGTTCCTTATGCTTGAAGGTAGACCTCCATGTTTGGCAAATATTTCCAATTGGGGCTTTTTCCATTCGACTATCTCCTTGACTTAGTGATCACCCTTGCAGAATTTTGTCAAAACTTTGAAGAAGAAACCAGCCGACTGGAGCCAAACCTTGACCCCGTCAATTCTCCGGTGAACGACGAAGTTGCCATGGATGTTTTCCGACTGGAGTCTCGTGTTGCAGCTGTCGTGGACTATCTCGCAAGGCTGAAGGCCGCCACATCTCGCATCGACTCGACGCTCTGGCCTGAGGAGACACTTCAGAATGACCTTGAGTCGCTGATGGCCCGCTTGAACACGATCCCTGGTCGAGTGCAGGAGTGGAAGAAGTCCTCGGCTCGGTGTGGTGCAGATGTCGCTCTGTGTCTGGCCCGAGTCCACTGCAAAGATGCGCGAGAAGAGAAGCTGGCGGCCCTTCGGGTGGCCAATACCAAGAAGCACGACTTCAGATCCTTTATGGAAACTTTCCTTGCAGCTGCCACTCGGATCGCCGACGGGATTGACCTTGATGAATTTGTTGCACCTTCCAGCCCTCCACAGGAGGGGTAAAAAACTTCTTCTGGCTCGACGCTTTAAATTTGCCTCGGTATGCCGAGTGAAATTGTAACCGACAAACCTTAACATGCTTGACGCCTGAGCACTTTCGGTTCCTTTAGATGTCGATTCAAACTTGGATTTGGTGCTTGAATACGATTGCCTTCGGCTCGGAATGTCTTTTGCAGGTTCAAAGCAAGGTGCCTGTGCTGCAATCGACTTATTCTTTAATCCACTTAGACGAGCACTGGGCTGCAGCTAAGCCTCCGAGTGAGAGGGTTGCTCTTCACTCGGTAGGATTTTTGTAACTTAGGCGAGCACAGGGCTGCAGCTAAGCCCCCGAGTGAGAGGGTTGCTCTTCGCTCGGTAGGATTTTCACAACTTAGGCGAGTGCTTGGACTGCAGCTAAGCCCCCGAGTGAGAGGGTTGCTCTCCACTCGGTAGGATTTTTATAACTTAGGCGAGCACGCGGCTGCAGCTAAGCCTCCGAGTGGAAGGCTGGCTTACCACTCGGTAGGATTTTGATAACTTAGGCGAGCACGAGGCTGCAGCTAAGCCTCCGAGTGAGAGGATTGCTCATCACTCGGTAGGATTTTCACGACTTAGGCGAGTGCTTGGACTGCAGCTAAGCCCCTGAGTGAGAGGGTTGCTCTTCACTCGGTAGGATTTTT
>NC_041390.1:38070490-38097689 GCF_002162155.2 Triticum dicoccoides | reverse complement strand
AGGCTGGCTTACCACTCGGTAGGATTTTGATAACTTAGGCGAGCACGAGGCTGCAGCTAAGCCTCCGAGTGAGAGGATTGCTCTTCACTCGGTAGGATTTTCACAACTTAGGCGAGTGCTTGGACTGCAGCTAAGCCCCCGAGTGAGAGGGTTGCTCTTCACTCGGTAGGATTTTTATAACTTAGGCGAGCACGAGGCTGCAGCTAAGCCTCCGAGTGGAAGGCTGGCTTACCACTCGGTAGGATTTTGATAACTTAGGCGAGCACGAGGCTGCAGCTAAGCCTCCGAGTGGGAGTCTGGCTCACCACTCGGTAGGATTTTGATAACTTAGGCGAAACGGATTCGCGGCTAAGCCTCCGAGTGGGAGTCTGGCACCACTCGGTAGGATTTTTACAAACTTAGGCGAAACGGATTCGCAGCTAAGTCTCCGAGTGGGAGTCTGGCTCACCACTCGGTAGGATTTTTACAAACTTAGGCGAAACGGATTCGCAGCTAAGTCACCCCACTGAGGGGAATTTCATTGGACAAAAAATAAAAAGTGACAGATATTATGGAGGAACTATGACACTTATTATTTTGAGGTCCATGAACTACAGAAGTACTTTATTGCAACTCATCCGAGTGATAAAGCTTAAGTGTAAAACGGGCGGAGTAGCTCCGCGTTCCAAGCTCGGGGCTCGTCGATATTATGCTCGACGTTGTAAAGAAGGTACGCCCCGTTGTGGAGAACCTTGGTGACGATGAAGGGGCCTTCCCAAGAAGGAGCAAGCTTGTGTGGTTTGTGCTGATCCACTCGGAGAACCAAATCCCCTTCCTGGAAGGCTCGACCTCTCACGTTTCGGGCGTGGAAACGCCGCAGATCTTGTTGGTAGATGGTCGACCGGATCAGAGCCATCTCCCTTTCTTCCTCCAAAAGGTCGACTGCGTCCTGCCGCGCTTGTTCAGCTTCTGCTTCGTTGTAGATTTCAACTCGAGGAGCATTGTGGAGAAGATCACTCGGCAAGACTGCTTCAGCTCCATAGACCAAGAAGAATGGAGTTCTTCCGGTCGACCGATTAGGCGTGGTCCGCAGTCCCCAGAGTACAGATGGAAGTTCGTCGACCCAAGCTCCAGCCGCGTGTTTGAGATCACGCATCAGTCGAGGCTTCAGTCCCTTGAGAATCAGTCCATTAGCTTGTTCTGCTTGTCCATTCGACTGCGGATGGGCGACTGATGCGTAGTCGACCCGTGTGCCCTGGGAGTCGCAGAAAGCTCTGAATTCCTCTGAGTCAAAGTTCGACCCATTATCCGTAATGATGCTGTGTGGGACTCCATATCTGAATATTAGTTCCCTGATGAAGCTAACAGCAGTACCGGTGTCAAGGCTCTTGATTGGTTTAGCCTCGATCCACTTGGTGAACTTGTCGACTGCCACCAGTACATGCGTGAAGCCACTTCGTCCTGTTCTCAAAGGACCGATCATGTCAAGCCCCCAAACTGCAAAAGGCCAGACGAGTGGGATGGTCTTTAAAGCTGACGCAGGCTTGTGCGACATATTCGAGTAGAACTGACATCCCTCGCACTTATCTACTATCTCTTTTTCCATCTCATTCGCCTTGGGCCAGTAAAATCCGGCTCGGTATGCTTTGGCCACGATGGTCCGAGAGGACGCATGATGACCACAGGTCCCCGAGTGAATATCATTGAGGATGAGTCGACCTTCTTCTGGTGTTATGCACTTCTGACCGACTCCAGTCGCGCTTTCTCTGTATAATTGTCCTTTGATTACGGTAAAGGCCTTAGATCGACGGACGATCTGTCGAGCCTCTTCCTCATCCTCCGGAAGCTCTTTCCTCAAGATATATGCGACATACGGAATCGTCCAGTCGGGAATGACCACCAAAACCTCCATGATCAAGTCGACCACCGCTGGGACTTCAACTTCAGTCGGATCTGTGGCGCCCTTGGGCTGCGGAGTTTCTTCGGTGAAAGGATCTTCTTTGACGGACGGAGTGTGTATATGCTCCAAGAACACACCACTCGGAATGGCTTCTCTCTTGGAACCTATCTTTGCTAGATCATCAGCTGCTTGATTTTTCAGTCGGGGTATATGATGGAGCTCCAACCCCTCGAACTTCTTCTCCAGCTTCCTCACTGCACTACAGTATCCAGTCATGGCTGGGCTTCTCACGTCCCACTCTTTCATCACCTGATTGACCACTAAATCCGAGTCGCCATAGACCATTAGGCGACGGACGCCGAGTGAAATGGCCATGCGCAACCCATATAGGAGGGCCTCATATTCTGCCTCATTGTTGGAGGAATCAAAGTGAATCTGGAGCACATATCTGAGCTTATCTCCTCTGGGGGAAACCAGGACAACCCCAGCACCGGAACCATTCAACATCTTAGAGCCATCGAAAAACATGGTCCAATGCTCCGAGTGAACTTCAGTCGGCTGCTGTTGTTCAATCCACTCGGCGAGGAAATCTGCTATCGCCTGGGACTTAATGGCTTTCTTTGCCTCAAACTTGATATCAAGGGGAAGAAGTTCAATCGCCCATTTGGCCACTCGACCAGTTGTGTCTCTGTTGTGCAAAATCTCTGATAGTGGAGCGTCGCTGACGACTGTGATGGAATGGTCAGAGAAATAATGAGCAACCTTCTTTGTGGTCATGTATATTCCATACACAAGCTTCTGATAATGAGGATATCTCTGCTTGGATGGAGTCAAGACTTCAGACAAATAATACACTGGGCGCTGAACTTTGAGAGCTTTTCCTTCTTCTTCCCGCTCGACCGTTAGCACAGTACTGACAACTTGTCCTGTGGCTGCGATGTAGAGCAACAGAGGCTCTTTGCTGATTGGAGCAGCAAGCACCGGCTGGGTGGAGAGCAGAGCTTTTAGCTCGGCAAATGCTGCATCAGCTTCTGGAGTCCACTCGAACTTGTCAGCCTTCTTCATCAGTCGGTAAAGAGGCAGTGCCTTTTCACCGAGTCGTGAGATGAATCGACTTAATGCGGCCAAGCATCCAGTAAGCTTCTGGACATCGTGCACTCGCACAGGGCGTTTCATTCGGAGAATAGTGCCAATCTTCTCTGGGTTAGCGTCGATTCCCCGTTCGGAAACGAGAAAACCGAGTAACTTGCCACCAGGAACTCCAAATCTGCACTTTGATGGATTGAGCTTGATATCATACCTTCTGAGGTTGGCAAATGTTTCGGCGAGGTCAGCGAGCAGGTCGGAACCTTTTCGTGACTTGACAACAATATCATCCATATAAGCTTCCACATTCCGACTGATTTGGGTGAGTAGACACTTCTGAATCATTCGCATAAATGTGGCTCCGGCATTCTTGAGGCCGAATGGCATGGTGATATAGCAGAAGCACCCGAATGGAGTGATGAAAGCTGTTTTTACCTCATCGGGCCCGTACAGACGGATCTGGTGGTACCCGGAGTAAGCATCTAAAAAAGACAACCTCTCGCATCCCGCGGTCGAGTCAACAATTTGATCTATGCGAGGGAGAGGAAAGTGATCTTTCGGGCAGGCCCGGTTGATGTGCTTGAAATCAATGCACATTCGGAGCGACTTGTCCTTCTTAGGAACCATGACGACATTAGCGAGCCACTCGGAGTGGTAGATCTCTCGGATAAATCCTGCCGCCAACAGTCGAGCCACTTCTTCACCGATGGCCTTTCTCTTCTGGACGGCGGACCGCCGAAGATGCTCTTTGACTGGTTTTGCAGACGAGTCGACTCTTAGGCGATGCTCAGCCAGTCCCCTGGGAACACCTGGCATGTCAGCGGGCTTCCATCCAAAAATGTCCCAGTTCTCACGGAGGAACTGGATGAGCGCTTCTTCCTATTTTGGGTCGAGTGTTGTGGAGATGCGGGTCGGAGCTGCTTCGGGGTCGGTCGGGTGAATGTGAACAGGCTTCGTCTCACCGGACGACTGGAATGCAGACTCTGTGGCGGGCTTCTTGGAGCGCAGCAAGTCACTCGGATCTACGTTTTGCTTGTATTCTTCGAACTCGACCGCCGTCACTTGGGAATCGGCAATCTTGGAGCCCTTCTGAAAGCACTCCTCTGCCTTTTTCCTATCACCGGTGACAGTGATCACACCTTTGGGACCGGGCATCTTCAATTTGAGGTACACGTAACATGGTCGAGCCATGAACCGTGCATAGGCTGGTCTCCCCAAAATGGCATGATATGCACTTTGAAAATCCACGACCTCAAACGTCAACTTTTCTTTGCGAAAATGCTTCGAATCACCAAACACTACGTCCAAAGCTATCTGGCCGAGTGACTCGGCCTTCTTCCCTGGTATAACTCCATGGAAGCTCATGTTACTAGTGCTCAGTCGGGACATCGGAATGCCCATACCTTTCAATGTGTCTGCATACAATAAGTTCAGCCCACTTCCACCATCCATCAGCACCTTTGTCAGTCGAGTGCCTTCGACAACTGGATCGACCACCAAAGCTTGCCTCCCGGGGGTGGCAATATGAGTCGGGTGATCTGATTGGTCGAATGTGATGGGTGTTTGAGACCACTTCAGATAATTTGCCTTTGCTGGGGCAACCATGTTCACCTCTCAGTTAATCACTTTCAGTCGACTTCTGCTTTCCACATCTGCAAAGATCATCAGAGTGGAGTTGATATGCGGATATCCTCCCTCACTGTCCTCTTTGTCTTCGGCCTTGTCCGACTCCTTCTCCTTGTCCTTAGACTGTTTTCCCTGAAACTGCTGGATCAGGAGTCGACATTGGCGAGTGGTGTGCTTTGGGTAAATGATATTCCCCTCTTCATCTTTCTTCGTGTGAATGTGACATGGCATATCCATCACGTCATTCCCTTCTTTATCCTTTACCTTCTTGGGGTTCCAGGATCCTTTTGGTTTCCCCTTAAACTTTCCTTGAGTCACAGCCAGAGCCTCTCCAGGAGCTGCCGGTTCAGCCTTCCGCTTCTGTTTCCGACTGGTGTTTCCTTTTTCCGACTGACTCGGCTTGTGCTTGCCGCTTCGGAGTCGGTCTTCTTCTTCGCCGTTGGCGTACTTGGTAGCAATCTCCATCATCCGACTCAAGGTCATGTCACCGGTTCGACCAAATTTCAAACTCAGTTCTCTGTTCTTGACGCCGTCTTTGAAGGCGCATACTGCCTGATGATCAGAGACATTTTCCACAGTGTGGTGCAAAGTGATCCACCTTTGAATATACTCTCTGAGAGTCTCATTAGTTTTCTGTACGCAGACTTGCAACTCCGTCAATCCCGCTGGTCGCTTGCAAGTCCCTTCAAACGTTCTGACGAACACTCGGGACATATCTTCCCAAGTGTAAATGCTGCTAGGAGGTAATTGAGTCAACCATGCCCTGGCAGAACCTTCCAACATGAGGGGCAAATGCTTCATGGCCACCTCGTCGTTCCCACCACCGATCTGAACTGCCACTCGGTAGTCTTCAAGCCAAGTTTCAGGCTTAGACTCACCAGTGAACTTGCTGACTCCTGTTGCCAACCTGAAATTGGGGGGGATAACTGCGGCTCTGATAGCTCTGCTGAAACATTCAGGACCAGAAACATGTACTCGACTGCTCGTGGGTACATCTCTGTCGAGTGCGCCTCGATGGGCTCTGTTCCGGTCGACCAACCCTTGCACGATGATGGATCGCGCGTCGAAGCCTGGCTCTCTGGGGTCAACTGGAACCCTACGCCCTGTACTGTACTGACGCCTATCATCCGGCTGCCGAGGAGCGTAAGACCCACCCCTCGGAGGGGAATAGGGCACTCGACGCCTATCATCTCGGTCGAGTCTGTCGCCATATTGATCTCGCCGACTCTCACGCCCTTCGCGCCGCGGAGGCGATCTGGGGCTGTGAGCCGACTGAACCGTATTCACAGTGACAGATCGACTGTGAATTCTGTTGCGCGACTGAGACACGGCTGAATTCTGATCTCCTGCTGCCCGGAGCAGATCCCTGATCTGCAGCAAACCTCTGCCAGCTTCCGACTGCGAAGGCTGAATGGACTCTGCTATACGGGTCGCAGCTGCTAAATTCTGAATTGGGGTTCGATATACCTGAGTCGGCGGGAAGAGTTGACGTCGACTGGTGTCGGGAACTCGTTGCCGCACGCGCTCGTCGAGTGCTCGCTGAAGGTTCTCCAGTCGAGTGCGCTCGGCCAAATTGGCCAGACGCGCCTCCTCCAAGGCACGAGCCTCGGGGGTTTCTCCTGCGATGGGAATACGCAGGGGATCCTCGTTCCTGCGGCGAAGCTCTTCTCTTTGCAGAGAGTCGAGTGGCTCGGGCTGGTACTCTTCGTAGTCTCGTGCAGGGTCGCCGCCGTCACCTGCTCCACCACCACGGGCGAAGCCAGGAGGGCTGTGGGGCCCGTCGACCATCCAGATTTCCGCCGCTGGATCACTGCTCCCGCACTCGGATGCAGTCTCTCCGGAGCCAGTCGACTGATCGAACAAGCCGTAGAGAGATTCGTTGGGCTCGATTGCCGCAACTTGTGTAGTGGCCGATTGGCGAGCCACCGCGTGACTCACCCATCGCTGAAGCCTCGACCGGCCTGAGCGCTTGCGCTGGCGGGAGACCGGGAGGGTGGACGATGGAGGAGCCGACCGATACTGGGTCGACGGTTGCCGCAGCAGAACGCCGCGGACACATGCGCGAAAATGCGTCGCACCGCGGACGGGGAGCGCGTCTACGTCGAGTGGAGCCTCCTGGAGCCATGCGGAGTCGTCGGCGATGAAGGTGAGAGTGCCGAGACGGATCTCTTGACCCTTGACCAAAACTCCAGCAGACACCATGATGAGAGTACTCGGAAGAATCGCAACTTCTCCACAAAATCGCTAAAACACCGGCCCCAAGGTGGGCGCCAACTGTCGTGGTTCTAAGCCTGACAGTAGAGTGGGGGGTAGGTATGGAGAGGCAAGGTCCTAGCTATGGAGAGGTTGTAAGCACAAAGGATGTACGAGTTCAGGCCCTTCTCGGAAGAAGTAACAGCCCTACGTCTCGGAGCCCGGAGGCGGTCGAGTGGATTATGAATGTATGAATTACAAGGTGCCGAACCCCTCTGCCTGTGGAGGGGGGTGGCTTATATAGAGTGCGCCTGGACCCCAGCCAGCCCACGTAGGAGAGGGTTTAAGGTGAGTTAAGTCTGGGGCGTTACTGGTAACGCCCCACATAAAGGCCTTTACTATCATAAAGTCTACTTGATTACAGGCCGTTGCAGTGCAGAGTACCTCTTGACCTCCTGGTGGTCGAGTGAGTCTTAGTGGTCGAGTCCTTCAGGCCAGTCGAGTGAATCCTCGTTGGTCGACTGGAAGGCGACCTCTTCTAAGGATGTCCTGGGGTAAGTTACTTGGATCAGGTCCATGACCCTACCCTAGGTACATAACCCCATCAGGCGTCACGCCCTCCCGGTGCCCAACGGTTGCGCCTCCAGCTCCGGCAGCCAGCATGCGTGGGCGTTGCCCCCGCCGCAACAGCGGTAGAGCGCTACCGGGGGGGGGGGGGGGCTCTTCTTAGGTGTCCCGGTGCCAGTGCGGCAGCCGGGAGTCCTCGGTGCAGGGGAGGCGTTGGCGGCTTCTTCTTGTACTCACTTAGAAGAGATGCACAATAGTGTTTGATAAAATCTCTATGGACAGAGGAGAGGAGAAAAGAAGAAGACTAGTCCAATTTGCCTATGTGGCATTTTTTTTTCTTGCCAACTCAGCCTGATGGGTGGACCCAGCCGATTAATGATGTCATCCAAAAGCTTAGCATCTACCATCAGTGTCTGCAACGTGTTATAAGTTGGTGATTTTTTGCATTGTATGACATGATTGTGGTAGTCCTGTGAATTTTACTCTCTGGTGGGCTATAGCCTAGCACCAACCTTATGGCTATTTGAAATTCTAAACCTATACAACCAAGTGCCAATTTTACTGTACATTGATATTTCAAGTTATAGCCAAGCACCAAGCTTATGCCTATCTGAGCCTATAGAACTATACATTGATATTTCAAGTGTAAATTCGATCTCACAGCTGATTTCCCCTTAAATTATAAATATATTTATATTCGATTAGAGAAAAGAAAGAGAAAAACACGAACAAACTAAAACACCCCCACCCCCCACGTTGCAAGGTTTCTATTTTGCACTATCTTTTTCTTTTCTTTTTTTAGACGACTTCTCTTTGCTCTTTGTTTGAGGGGATTTTCTTGTTTTCACTACTACGTCCGCCGAATTCCCCACAAACCCTCGCTCCGTCTCGCCAGCCGCCGGCCATGGAGAAGAAAAAGGCAGCGGCTGCGCGATCCGCTCGCAAGGAGCGAAAGTCCCATGGAGCCGCGCGGAGTGGCAACTGCGGCGTGAACGCCGGCGATTTCATCAGCCGCCTCCCGGACGCCGTCATCGGCACCATCATCTCTTTACTCCCCACCAAGGACGGCGGCCGCACGCAGATCCTCTCCCGCCGATGGCGCCACCTGTGGCGCTCTGCTCCTCTTAACCTCGAGGTCGTCACCGGGCCTCTCGGACCCTGTCCTGGGCACCATCATCCCTCCGCGGTCCACCACTCCGCCGTCTCCAAGATAATCTCCCAACACCTTGGCCCCGCCCGCCGATTCTGCCTCAAGCACCTGATCGACGGCGACCTCCCTGAGATGGAGAGCTGGTTGGACTCCCGAGCCATCGTCAACCTCGAGGAACTCGACATCACCAATTACGCTGGATATAAGACCGGCTATACATTGCCGCAATCCGTGTTCCGCTCCGCATCCACACTTCTCGTTGCCATGATAATGGGTTGCAATTTCCCGGACGCGATCACATGCTCCATGAATTTCTACCTTCTCAACCAGCTTTCCTTGGATTGTGTTTCAATCCCTGCGAATGTGTTCCACGGCTTGCTCTCCGGCTGCCATGCCTTGGAGAGCTTAGCCATGCTGGAAGTTCATGCTGCTGGTTGCCTCCGTGTTAGCTCGACAACTCTTAGGAGCATTGGCTTCCGCAAAGGCTCTCGTAGAAAAGCCGAATTGGTCCTCGAGGATACTCCTCACCTTGAAAGGTTATTATTACCGTATTGTGACCGGAATAATTCTGTGACTATCCGGGTTATTTGGGCACCTAAACTGCAGATATTTGGACCTTTCTCAACAGGCGCGTGTGAACTCCGGGTCTTCCAGGTAGCAGCAACAGACATCATTCAGCATTCTTACATGGAGATAATTGTTTTTGATGTTGGTTGTTTTCTTCAGGGAATGAGCCTGGTCAGCTCGACAAACTCGATATGCACCGTGAAGGTTTTGGCCCTCGGGTGTTCTGAACATCAATTGGGTGCGGTTCTTGACGTGCTCATGTGGTTCCCCTGTTTGGAAAAGCTCTATGTCACAGTGAGTACTCACCCTTGCTCGCTTTAAATGTATGCTTTGATTGACATGCATATCAACTAGCCTAGTTAGCAACGCTTTAACATATGCATATGTTTTTCTGTTTTGCAGTTTCACGCACACTATAGGACGTTTAAGCAAAATGAGCATCAGTGTGACCCACTACATCCGGTGTGCCTTCAGACCCATCTAAAGAGAGTGGTGTTTAAGTTATTCAAAGGCTCTGAGCAACAGATTGAGTTTGTCATGTTCTTTATTTTGTATGCGAAATTGCTAAAGAAAATTGAATTCCATGTTTGCGGGGACTACTACAACAATGAATTTGTGGCTTGTCAACGCGCGCTGCTCAAAGTCGGAAACAGAGCTTCTCGATATGCTCAATTTACATTCAGGAATACTAGTGGTTGTACTGATGACCATGTCACCAAGCATATCCACGATTTGTCACTGCCTGACCCCTTCAGACTGCCTTAGACAGGGTTGATGGCTGAAGATTGCACTGTAATGTGCTCATTTTCTAGATGGGGTTAATGCAAAAAAGAGCAAACTGCTGAAATGCTGTAATGGGTAGGAATGCAACAAGAAAACTGCTGAAAATCGTTATCCCAGCCGCCAGAACTCCTCTGGCCCCGTGCAATCTGTTTTTTCCTTTTCTGCCTAAGCTGGGCTAGAAACACGTGCTTGTGTTGGAAACTTAACTGTCCTTTCAGTTATATAACGCGGTATGAGAAGTTTAGTTGCGGATTAGATTTCTTTTCATACACATAGCATATGTATGATGCTTATGAAAGGTCAACCTGTACACTATGGTTTCTATCTAGGAAGCAGGCACTTCTGTGATTTTCTATTTCAGGTTGAAGTTTGGCTAATGATCCTAGAGCAAAATGGGGTTGCCTGCTAGTGGTTGATCTGTTACTAAAGTTTGAGTTTACTGAAATTAAATTTATCTTGTCCTTGTACAAATTAGCAAGTAATTTTTTCTAACGGCATTAATTTGGCCATGGACTTGAAAAATAGTGTGGGCTTTGCCAGGAATCCTGTTTCTAAACAGCTGAAACATGCTTCTTACCTTGTTTCAACATTACTACTAGATAAGTAATACTCCCTCAGTCCTAAAGTAAGTGTCTCAACTTTGTACTAACATCTCAACTTTGTATTAACTTTAGTGCAAACTTGTACTAAAATTGAGACACTTATTTTGGAGGGAGTAGTGTTTCTAAACATCTTTCTTGCTTGCAGAACCCAGTTTTTCTGCACCTTTATCACTGTGTATGGGGTATCCTACATTCTTGAGTAAAAGAGGCTTAAGGCCCTTAATAAACTTAAGCAGTTTTGATGGAGTTGGCTACATTTTGTCACTGGACATACATATATCTTTCTCATAGGCATGATAGAATCATTAGTAAACTTTGGAAGCAAATACAAAGTATTGGGATAGTATGCATGATTGCTAATTCAGTTTTGTGGCATGTACAAGATAGTTGTATTTTGCTAAGTTAGTACTATAATGTAGTATCAGGATACTATGGATGATTTCTTCTGATCATTTTGCAAGAATACATTGTTATTCATCCAATACTTCCTCCCGGAATAAGAATGGTACCGTAGCAAGTATATCTTCATGATTGGAGAGGAACTGATGATCGGAACTAGCCTGATCTGAAATATTTCGATCCTTACTTTTCTCCTCCCATTTTCCTTATGTAATGACTTAAGTTGATGGTTGTGTGCATCGGTAAACCAGTATAAATTCATATGAATTTGGTTTAAATGCCTCACCAACTTCTCCCCAGCTATAGCCTAGCAACAACCCGGTGGATATCTGAACCTTTACAACCCAATGCCAGTTTTACTATACATAAATCTTATACTCCCTCCGTTACTAAATATAAGTCTTTTTAGACATTTCAAATGGACTACAACATATGGATATATGTATACATATTTTAGAGTGTAGATTCACTCATTTTGCTTCGTATGTAGTCACTTGTTGGAATCTCTAAAAAGACTTATAATTTGGAACAGAGGGAGTATATATTAATGTGAACTCAATCTCGCAGTTGATGCCCCTTTAAATTTCAAATATATTCATATCTGTGAGACAAAGAAAAAGAATAACCTGCAAAAAAAGACAAAAAAGGAAAGCACGTACTGAATAAAACACACCCTATTGCAAGGTTTCTTTTTAGAATCTTTTCTTGTTTTTACCCAAAAAAGGTTTCCCTCGCTTTATATTATAAAGCAATGATCACCTACACAAACAACGGAAACCACACAACACCACACCACACCACCACACAACACAACCAAGGCCGGATACAACAGGTGCATGAACAACAACATCACCCCAACACTCCATGCATACAACAAATGAGCAATGAGGGCAGAGCTTGAAGAGGTCGGAGTAATCCACCATGACAGACTATCACGGAGAGACAAGGTTGAGCTCGGCGAATGTAGGCCTCCAAGACAACGCCTTCAAGAAGGGGAACGACACCGGAGCGCTGTCGCCGCCGGATCCAAAGGATCATGGCTTTCACCTGTATCATTCGAAGGGGGAGAGTAGCCATGACGACGCCTTCAGGAAGGAGACGCCGCCGCCGTCGGTCCGACTGAAGCCGAGCAAGGGATCTCCCCTGGCACGCAAGCTCCACCTTCGAAACGCCACCGCTCGCCGAAGCACCGGCCGCCACGCCGCTCGAGCGGCCATAGCAACCAGTCCACACCTGAGTCGCGCAGCTCGCCCACAAGTAATGCGACTACCACCACCGAGGTTGCCGCCCCGACATCCATGACCCCTCCGCAACCACCACGGAGGCTAATGAACGTAACCGACCGATGGGAGGTAGAAGACACTTCCTTCACCCCAAAACGAACCCTTGGCGAGAAGACGGCCCAACCAGCCAGATCCAGGTAGGGGAGAGGGTTGCCAGCAGCCGCCGGCCTCGACCTCTCCGCAGGCGCTGACCTCGTCCTCGCCGCAGCTGCCACACTGTGCCACCAGGGACAGGGACCAAGAGGCCCCTCCCTCCCTCCCCGGTGCGCCCCACCACCACCGGCTAGCCAAAGGCACCCCTGAGCCGCTGGCGTCCACCAACAGGCCGCCACCGTCCGCCACATCCACCAGCCAAGGAGCAGACGAGAGAGGGTCCACGACCACTGTCACGGTGCCACTCCCACCGGCCGGAAGACGAGGCAGGGCCGCCGCCCGAAGGGCCAGATCTGGCGGAGCCGCGACCAGAACCGCCCCCTAGGCGCGCACCTCCAGCACGCCGCAGCCACGCCACCGTCAGTCAGTTCCGGCGCACCACCGCGCTGCCGCACCCGCCGCTAGCACGACACCCCGGCCCAACCGCCTCGGCCCGCCCTGAGCCCGCCGAGCGAAGTGGCGAGTTCTCCTTGCCGGCGCCGGCGCCGACCAGGCTTCACCTGGCCGCGCCCTCTGGCGGTGGCGAGGTGGAGGAGGAGAAGGCGTGGGACCCTGCCGGCGGCGACTAGGGTTTCCTCCCGGTCGCGAGCAAGGCGACCTGGGAGGAGGGAGGGAGGGAGTTCCTTATGAGGGGAGTTCAACTTAACTATAGCATTTAGTTTGGGAAATCTAAGTCCAACAAAGCCCAAGACCAAAAGTCCAAACCATGCATCTCGCCAATCGCCCACCATGAAGAAGAAGGAGGCGGCGGCGAGAATCCCATGGAGCCGCGCGGAAGCGGGCGTGCAGCGGCCACTGCGACGTGAACACCGACGATCTCACCAGCAAGCTCCCGATGCCCTCCTCGACACCATCGTCTCCCTCCTCCCTACCAAGGACGGCAGCCGCACACAGGTCCTCTGCCGCTGATGGCGCCACCGGTGCTCCGCGCCACTCAACCTCGAGGTCGTCACCTGCCACCAGGCTTCCATCGCTACTTCGTCCCCTCCTCCTCTGTCTCCAAGATAATCTCCCAGCACCCTGGCCTTGCCCGCCGATTCTCCTTCCCCAGCCTGCATGCCGGCGACCTCTACGCAGACGTGGAGAGGTGGCTAGACTCCCGAGCCTCGCCAACCTCCAGGAGCTCGAGATCGGCGGCCATGACTTAGGGTGCACACGGTCCGGGCCGGGCCGGTCCCGGTCCGAGCGTCATTTGGGTCGGCCGCCAGCGGTCCGGTCCGGACCGGACCGAGCTGCCCAACGAGCTGCTTTTCTGGGACCGGACCGTTTGGGGGTTAGCTCGGTCAAGCCCGAGAGGACCAAATGGACCGACCAACGATGTTGCCTGGCAGGCTGTTTTTTGTTGCGTTTAGGTCCTATTTAGCTGATGTTTATGTAGTTGCAGATAGCTGCCGATCTCACAAGAGAGAGAGAGGGAGAGGATTTACTGAATCTAGCTAACCATCTAACTGAATCTAGCTAACCATCTAGCTGCTGTTTAGGTCCTGCGAGCGAAACTGGCTAACCATCTAACTGAATCTACTGACAGACTAGCTAACTGAACTACTAACCGTACTGACGAAACTGAAATTTTACAAACTGACAGCGAGCCGCCGGCGTATGTGGACACGCTCATCGCCCTCTGGGTCTTGGAAGACCACAACGGTAGCAATTGAAGGCGGCAGTGTTGGCTCGCCGACGGAGAAATCGTGGGCTTGTGCGCCGAGTTCGTCGGTGCACGAACTGAAATAGTGGCCTCGGAGCTGCAGTACATCATGGCGAACCTGGTGAAGCGCCCACACATGCAAGAGGCCGTCCAGTTCATCCTGGTGGCGCTGGCGAGGCGTTCGCCTACCTGGGCTAGCTGGTGGCCAGTGTGCGAGCTGCGTTCAAACGACAGCCATTGCCATGGTCGAGAACTCCAGATTGGCGGCGGTGCAAGCACGGCAGCGATGGCGAGTGGCAGCAAGAGGCTATGGCGCATGGGGAGGAGAGGAAGGAAGAGTAGGGGAAATTCGGGGACACGATGGTTCACCCGGGGGCTACCGGTGGCCGCGACGACGAGAGGAACGGCGGCGGCGGTGACTAAGTTTTCTCGGTCGGCTCGGTTAAAGCCCGGACAAGAGCGAAGCTTTATCGGGCCTGATTCTTGAGCTCAGACCGACTGATTTTTTAAACAGGCTAGGCCCGAGCTGGCCAGGACCGAGCGGGCCACGAGCCGGTCCGAAAGACCGCTTGTGTCGTCCACCCTGAGCCATGACTACCTCTCTGCACGCGAGACCAAGACCAAATATAGGTTGCCACGATCCGCGTTCCGCTCCGCATCCACTCTCCTTGTTGCCGACATCAGGGATTGCCATTTCCCCAATGCAGTCGCACTGTCCATGAATTGCCCTGTCCTCAAGCAGCTCACCCTAAATGACGTTTCCATCTCAGTGGACGGATTCCACAGACTGCTCTCTGGCTGTCATGTCTTGGAGAGCTTATGCTTGGTCCAAGTTCATGCTGCCGGTTGTCTCCGTGTTTGCTCGCCGACTATTAGAGTTGAAACATAGGGTTTAGGATTTTACATGGATGGCTAACATCTAACCTCAATCTCTTTATATAGATGATCATAATACAATTATATACGTATATATATATATATATATATATATATATATATATATATATATATATATATATATATATATATATATATATATATATATGTACCATATGCCAGACCCTATTTTACAATTAGAAGCATTGGCTTCCGCGATAGCTCTCCTGAAAAAAAAGAATTGGTCCTTGAGGATGCTCCTCGCCTTGAAAGGTTATTATTCCCTTATTGTCACCTGAATGATTGTGTGACTATCCGGGTTATTAGGGCACCTAAACTGGAGATATTTGGGCCTTTCTCACCCGGCGCGTGCAAACTCCTGGTCTTCCAGGAGTTATATATAAAGCGAGGCGAAAGCCTTTTTCAGTAACTCCTAGTCTTCTAGGTAGTAGCAAGTAGCAACAGCCATCATTCAGCATTCTTACATACAAACAATTATTTTTTATGTCGGTTTGTTTTCTCCAGGGAATGAGCCCAGTCAGCTCGGCAAACTCGATACACACCGTGAAGGTTTTGGCCCTCGGGTGTTCTAATAATCCTCAATTGAATGCAGTTCTTGACGTCCTCAGGTGGTTCCCCTGTTTGGAAAAGCTCTATGTCACCGTGAGTATTCATCTTTGCTTGCTTTAATTGTATGCTTTGACTGACATATTAACTAGTCTAGTTAGCAACGCTTTAATATATGCATTTTTTCGGTTTCGCGGCTCCACGCACACTATAGGACGTTTAAGCAAAATGAACATCAGTATGACCCACTACATCCAGTGGAATGCCTTCAGACCCATCTAAAGATAGTGGTGTTGAAGTTATTCAAAGGCTCTGAGCAACAGATTGATTTTGTCAGGTTCTTTGTATTGAATGCGAAAGTGCTAAACAAAATTGAATTCCAAGTACGTGGGGACCACTACAACGATGAATTTGTGGCTCGTCAACAAACGCTGCTCCAAGTCGAAAACAGAGCTTCTCGAGATTTTCGGAAACCGGTCAAAAACCGGACCTTTCATTACCCAGCGAAATACTCAAATATCGCCTGAAAAATTTAAATTATTTGAATTTATACAGCTAATATTTGTCAAATATCACCCATATGGCATTTTGAACACAAGGATACTCGTCGTACGATTTTACGAGTCGCTTGCCTACCTTCGGGGGTCACAGGGCCGAATCCTAGTTTTGCCAGCTTACTTTTTAAAGTTTTTCCTTTAGAAAAATTATAAAATTAAAGTAGCCCGACATAGGAAGCATGATTCGAACTATTGAGCTGGCCACTAGAACAGGCACATCGCTATGTTAAATTAAGGCGCATACACTTTATATTGAGGAATAAAATTTTCGAATTCAAAATTCATTTGAAAAATTTGGACGAAAAATGTCTGAAAATTCTGGGATTTTCCTGGTCCCTACCGAAAAAATCAGAATCAAGGAAAAAAAAACCTTGCTTTGCACTACTGGCTCGACAACAACATCCTACCATGCAATGGAGAAGCTAAAGGCTTAGGTCACATCGGGATCGACTATGTTAATTATGGTGTAATTCCCACTTACGATATAAACTAAACGAGTGAAGGATTTACGAATTTCATTGGGTTCAGAACCCATAGTTGTAAATTGGTAGAGACCTACAAAGTCTTGGCCGGGATAATCCTCCGTTTCGTGGATTTCGTCCCTCTCTCCATCCCTCCTTGAGGGATCTTCATATGGGACGCCCATCATGTGTCCACTTAAGTGATTAATCCACTTAGTAAGTAATGAAATGTTCCATTCGCAGGAAAAAAACACACAAATTGAAACTTTTTGTTTGAGCCGACACATATTGAAACAGAAATAGGCATATTGGAAGGTATTTATTCTTTTTTTTCTTCTACTATAGCATGTACCATTAATTTGGGAAACTCCAAAGCCCAAGCCCAAAACCACGGCGTCGTATCACGTGAATCTGGGATCCCTCGTGCATCCCTGTATCCTCTCGTTTTGAAGCATACGATCTAAATCGTGCGTATGTGCTCAGTTGTTGAAAAATTTGCAACAAAGCGCCCGCCCCCAAAAAGTGAGGGGGTATGGGGTTCAGAGATCTCTATTCTTTTAATCTTGCCATGCTCTCAAAGCAAGTTTGGCGGTTGATCACTAACCCGGATTCCCTGTGTGCAAGAGTATTGAAAGCAAAATACTTCCCTAATGAAAGTTTATTACAAGCTACCCTGAAGAGTGGTGCTTCGTTTACGTGGCAGAGCATTATGAAAGGTCTTGAAACATTTAAGTTGGGGTATATCTGGCGGGTTGGTACCGGTGAGAACATTAACATCTGGAGCGACCCCTGGATACCGTCTAGTCCGAACAGGAGAGTTTTATCGAATCGGGGGCAAACACTGATATCACGAGTTCATGATCTAATTGACCCTATGACTGGTTTTTTTGGGACGAGGATCTGATCAGATCTATATTCATATCGGTTGATGTAGACAGGATCTTGCAAATTCCCCTCAACTATGGGGCTTTCGAGGACTTTATCGCATGGTACCCGGATCATAAAGGGTTTTTCTCTGTGAAATCAGCATACAAAGTGTCGTGGAATTGTCACGGCAGATGTCCTTAGTGTCAGGACTTAGTCGCGAGGTCAACGCATCTATGTGGTAGCTTGAGAGGGGTTGAGCGAGACGAGAGACGCGATGTTTTACCCAGGTTCGGCCCCTCACGGTGGAGGTAAAAGCCTACATCCTGCTTCATTGATATTGATGATGATGATCACGGTTACAAGAGTGCCCTATCTTGAGAGCTATTGTCTAAACCTAACTTGTCCAACTTGTGAAACTTGTCAATCTTGTCCCCCTTCTCCCTTTTAGGGAGCCCTGCCCCTCCTTATATATGTTGGAGGGGCGGGTTACATGTAGAGTCCTATTAGGATTAGGACTAGTCTATCTTCTAATACAAACCGGATACAAGTCCGGGTCTTGACTCCTTGTAAGGGAAATACACCTTTTCTCTTAAACCGGCCCACCATTAGCATAAACCGGCCTTCTGGGCCTTGGGCCTTGTCATTCATCTGACCCGTCCGCCGGGTCACAAGTGTGTCATAATGTTCCGGCGGGTTGCTTGTAAACCGCCAGGTCAGGGCAGGTCGCCAGTGAATCGCCAAGCGTAAACCGGGTCTCAAGTAAACCGCCAAGTCCAGCCGGGTCATCAATGAGTCTTCAGGCTCGTGAATCGTCATACCAGTGAACCGTCAGACACGTAAATCGCCAATCTTCTGGCGATTTACCAATGAAACGCCTAGTCCGGCCGGATTATACTTCTGGCCGGTTTACACCGCGGGGTATATCCCCGACACAAAGTACAATGGATACGATCTTTCCAGGTACATGCAACGGTGATGGCACGACCTGGAGGCTCAAGAACTCCAGCAGTGTGGAGTACGCTATGGAAACAAAAGGTCCCACGTAAAATTCAAATTTTTTGTTGGCGTGCTCTACATGGTATTATTCCGCTAAAGTCCATACTCACGAACCGTCATATTGGAACTAATGGGGCATGTCCTATATGTTATCAAGATGCGGAAGATGTCCGCCACCTACTGTTTGATTGTTGCAATGCCAAGCACCTCTGGGAACGCCTAGGCATAGCGGGAATGATTGAGGAAGCAAAGTTGATCGATCGCTCAGGGTCAGTTATATTGGAACATCTACTCCTTGCACCAGATTTACCCTTGTCACTGAAACCGAATATTATTGTTAAACAAGCTCTTATGGTGGGCAGCTGGTACTTATGGTGGATAAGACGTGAACTCACTCATGATGGTAGACCACCACATCCCACGCGGTGGCATATGTCCGTCCTGGCAATTGCTAGTCATTATCATGAAGCTAATCGCAAACAAAATGATAATAGAGAGATGAAGTGGACGAAACCAGACCTCATGTTCATAAAGGTAAATGTTGATGCAGCCTATTTTGCAGATGAAAGTGCAGGAGCTTCGGCAGCTGTAATTAGAGATGATAAAGGGAACTTTTTAGCAGCACAATGCAAATATATACCTCATGTTGCAGATGCAATGATGGCTGAAGCAACGGCGATGCGTGATGGTCTTGTGTTTCCAAACTCCCTTGGGTTTCCTCGTGTGGAGGCAGAATCAGATTTCTTAAACGTCATAAATTTTTGCAATGGCCAATCTAGATGGTGGGATGCTGCAACAGCAATTTTCGCGGAATGTGTGGATGTCTCTTCTTTAATAGGGAAGGTTATCTTCAAGCATTGTTTTCGTTCTTCCAATCAAGCGGCGCATGTGCTAGCTAATTTTTCTTATTGTAATAAGACCTCTTTAAACTGGACAGACGAGCCCCCGAATTGTTTGATCTCTTCGCTTGTGGACGATGTAATGCCTATGTTAAATCAATAAAGCTAGCCATGATGGCCTTTCTTAAAAAAAAAGCGCCCGCCTCCAGCCCTCTGCCTCCGTAAGTTAGACATGTAAATTTGCATGGGCACCCCTGAACCGCGAGCCCCACGTCCCGATCAGCGATCACCATGGCGGCGGCCTGCAACTAGATACAAATGAACGTAGGCCCTAACTTCCACAAAGACGAGATTCCGGCGGCCAGACGCGTACGCTCGAAGGTCGATACAGTATCCAAATCCATCCCTCACTCCTTGCCTTGTCGTTCCCTATTTGTAATGTTTCAATCCAGATCGCTTTGCTTCAGCCCAGGAGAACTATTGAGTAAAAGAATGATCCGATTTGTATGTATACGGGATTCTTCTTAACTTGATGTTAACAGGGAATTTTTGTTGTGGTTCAAACAGGGTGTGGGATCACCTTTTTGGAAGGGGGTTACCTGGGCTCTTGAAGGCGTAAGGCATTTTTTAAGATGGAATTTGGGTAACGGCAATAAGATCAGCTTCTGGAATGACACTTGGGTGGGGGGTTCTTCAATAAAAAACTCAATTTTGGGGGGTTTATAAAATCTGTCAACAACAACAATGTGTAGTATCCGAGGTGTGGGATGGTTTTAGCCTGAAACTCACCTTTAGCAGGTGTGTGGATGCTGAGTTTATGAAAAAGTGGCATGACCTGATCCAGGTCATTTCTACCAAAAATCTGACTAATGAGGAGGACCAACCTGTTTGGCTGTTGGAGCCATCAGGGGTCTATTCGGTCAGAACCTTTTACAACATGATTAATTAGGGTGGGGTCTCTACCCCAATCTGGAAAAATTTATGGAAAATTGTTGTGCCTAACAGATACTTAGTCTTTATATGGTTGGCTTTTAATAATAAAATTCTTACCAGGGACAACCTGAATAAAAGAAGGGTGGTAGAGAACCTAAACTGTTTATACTGTAATGAGGATGAATCAGTTCACCACCTGTTCTTTGAGTGTGTAGTAGCCAAACAGATTTGGAGTGATGTTGCTGAAGCTTTTGGGTTCAATATACATAATAATATGACTGAGTTATCTTCCTTTTGGAGTATGAACAACAAGAAAACTATCGTCAACATTGCTTGTGTTGCTTCCATTTGGGGCATTTGGACTATGCGTAATGATATTTGTTTTCAGGGCGTGCCGTGGACAAGCACTCGAGTGATCTTGGAGAAGATCAGGTTGTCTCTACATCAATGGAAGATTCTTTGCGGAGGCGATCAATCAGTGCTGCTATGACGCTGCCTCCAGCTCCTGGACCGGCGAAGAAGCGAGCTGCTCAGGATCGCCTGGGTTGGGAATTGAGAGCGTGCGCGAAGAAGACCCGGGGTGGAGTGCTGAAGGCTCACTCGGGGTGATTTGAAGAAAAAGGGGGCGGTGGTGTTAGGAGCTAGGGTTCTGCCCTGCCTAGGGCGTAGGGTGTAGGGGAAGGAGGGAGTTGGGCGAGGGCTGGAGCGCGGCGGCCGGCGGCGAGGTGCCGTCCTTGCGGCTGGGGCGGCGGCGGCGCAGGAAGGAGGTGGCTAGGGTTAGAGTTCCGGCTCCTCTGGGAGCCGGGCAATAGAATAGTCTTATTGCTTAATTCTCGAAATAGTCTTACAACTTGTATATATAACCATAATCTGAAAAATAAAACTAAGATAACTTGAGGCCTAAGCCTGCCCAGTGGGCCCCCTGCGGCCATAGACCTGGCCGGTCATAACATCTCTCCCTGCCTGCGCAAACAACTCGTCCTCGAGCTGAAAGTCGGGGTAGTGCTGGCGGAACTTCTCGCGCTGCTCCCAAGTAGCGTCCTCCTCTGGTATTCCGGTCCACTGAATCAACACGTACCAGGAGCCTCGGCGCAGCTGAGCCTTCAACGCCTTCTCTGGCTCAGGAAGTAGGCGCCCGTCTGTGATCGGTGGAAGTGTCGGCGGTGCCGCGGGTGGCTCACCGCGGAATGGCTTGAGCAGCCCGACATGGAAGACATCATGGATCCGCACGCCTGCCGGAAGTTGAAGACGGTAAGCCACTTTCCCAATGCGTTCCAGGATAGCAAAGGGACCAGCATAGCGAGGACCGAGCTTCTTCCTCGCGCGTGGGTCCAAGGACTGCGTAGAGCGGTGAAGTAGACGCAGCCAGACCCAATCACCCACCGTGAACTCCGCCTCGCGATGGTGGCCATCATAGTAATGTTTGGTCAACTGCTAGGCCTGTAGGAGTCGTTGCTGGACCTCCGCGAGCATCTCATCACGGCTCCTCAGAAGAGCCCCGGCTGCCTCGGTCCGTGCCAAGGCCGGATCAACCGGAAGGATCGGCTGGGGTGGCCGGCCATACACCACCTCAAAGGGCATAACACGGAGGGCGGAGTGATAAGAAGTGTTGTAGCAGTACTCCGCCCACGAGAGCCAGTCCACCCATGCGCGAGGGCGATCACCTGTAACACAACGCAAAAACATGGCAATCACGTTGTTAACTATCTCAGACTGGCCGTCCGTCTAAGGGTGGAAGGCGGTGCTCAGGCGTAGCTTCACGCCCGCTAGCCGAAAAAGGTCGCGCCACACGTGTCCCGTAAACACGAGGTCCCGATCACTGACGATCGAAGAAGGAAACCCGTGGAGACGGACAATGCCATTGAAGAAGGCCCGTGCGATAGATGCCGCTGAATAGGGATGGCCAAGTGCGATGAAATGAGCATACTTGGAGAAGCGGTCGACCACCGTGAGAATGACGGACTTGCCGCCCACCTTGGGAAGGCCCTCGATGAAGTCCATGGAGATGTCCGCCCAAACCTGAGACGGGACCTCCAAGGGCTGAAGCATGCCGGTCGGCCGTAGAGTCTCCGTTTTGTTGCGCTGGCACGTAACACAAGACCGTACCCAGTCACGGACCAGGGCACGATCACCGGGAATGTAGAAGTCGGCGCGGAGACGATGGAGCGTCTTCTACACGCCCTCATGGCCCGTCGAGTGGGCGAGGCGCAACACCTGCTGGTGAAGATCGTCGTGCGCCGGAACGAAGACCCGGCGCCCATGGAGAAGTAGGCCATCGGCGAGGCGCCACGGCTCCTCCAGCTCTCCCGCCGCCAGCTGCTGCTACAGGAGGAGGGAGTCGGCCACGGCCGCGGACGCCCGTCGGATGTCGGTGTAGAGGGCGAAAGAGGGCCCGGTGAGGATGCAGAAGGCCGCCCCCGCCGCCGTACCGTCGTCCACATCGGCGTCACGCCGAGACAGGGCGTCGGCGACGGCGTTAAGACGACCCGGCCGGTACTCGATAGTCAAAGCCAAAGAGTTTACTGATCCACTGGTGCTGGGGTACCGTCGAAAGCCTCTGATCCAGCATGAACTTGAGGCTGTAATGGTCTATACGGATCCGGAAGGAATGACCCCAAAGATAGGGCCGCCAATGGCGTACTGCCTGCACCAACCCAATGAGCTCACGCTCATACGCCGCCAGCTTAAGATGGCGAGCGACAAAGGGGCGGCTGAAGAAAGCAAGGGGTCCATCGCCCTGATGCAGAACCGCACGGAACCCCGCACCGGAGGCGTCGCAGTCGACGGTGAAGGGGAGGTCGAAATCCGGCATCTACAGTACGGGTCCCGTCGTGAGGGCCCCCTTGAGGGCCTCGAATGCTGAAGTGGCCTCCTCATCCTAAGAGAAGGCGTCGCGACAGAGGAGACGCGTGAGTGGGGCCGCAATGAGGCCAAATTCCCGGATGAACTTCCGGTAGTACCCCACGAGGCCAAGAAACCAGCGAAGAGCCCGCGCAGACTGCGGAATCGGCCAGGCGGCGACGAACGCCACCTTGTCTGCGTCCATGGCCACTCCCTCGGCCGAGATGACATGGCCGAGGTAAGCGACCGAAGGCGTCCCGAACGAGCACTTCGAGCGCTTAAGATGAAGATGATGCGCCCGAAGCTCGTTGAAGACGATGGCCACATGCTAGAGGTGCTATGCCCAAGAGGCGCTGTAGATAAGGGCATCTCCAGCCGCGCCCCCAGGAAGGCCTCCCCAGGCGTTTTTTTTGCGCTGGCGCCGAAATATCGGCCTAGTCGTGCCCCCAGGAGCTCGATTTTCGCCGGCTTGGGCCGAAAACAGCGCCGGCGGACCCAGGCCGAACCCGGCGCGCTGGGGGCGCCCGGGGGCGCCGGGGCGAACTGTTTTGGCGCGAAACAGCCGCGGGCCCGCCGCGTCAGCGACTCTACCCTCTTCTCGCCCCTTCGTCGTCCTCATCGCCTCGTTTCCCGTGGCGAATCAATGCCAAATCTGCCGCGCCGGTCAGCCTGCGCCATTGATGCCTCACGGGCGGCGCAGTGAAGACCGGATGACGCGCGTCCCTCGCCCTCCCTCGCCCGCCACACGTACTCACGGCGGCTCGCGGATGGGCGGCGCCTCGGCCTATATAAGACGCTCCCCAGCGCACTCAGCGACTCGTACTCTCTCGCCGTCGTTGTTCCTCCCTCTCCTCTCTCTCGCCGTTGTCGTTCCTCCCTCTCCTCTCTCTCGCCGTCTCCAGCACCCATGGCCGAGCGCTTCCCAGGCGACGGCGCGGCGGCGAACGGCTTGGGCCGCCGCCATCTTCACGAGAGCGATGCTCGCCTCCTTTTCGAGGCCGAGTACCCGGTCCCACCGGACATGCGGGTACCCGGGGCATGGAGGATAAGCGCCGGCGGCGTGCCGGTGCCCTCGATACCCACCGGCGCGGCGCGGCGTGCGGAGATCGCACGCATCCGCTCGTCCCTGCCGCGTGCGGCGAGGGAGGGGCCACGGTACGTCCCCGACAGCCCGCTCTGGGAGCCCTACTTCCGCCGCCGTCACGCCGAGCAGCTCGAGGCTACCAACGGCGTCGAGCCCTCCGGCAGGCTCAACGCCGTCGGCCGGCGTCGGTGGTGGGGCGTGCCCGGGCACACGTTGGAGGTCGTCCTCGAGTACATCGAGGGCGGCAACACGCCGCGCCTCGAGTACCCCGCTCTCCCGTCCTTCACACGCCGTCGGGGAAGCTCCTAGACCCCGAGGCGCATGGAGACCGGGGGGTCCTCCTCCTCGTCCGGCGGCTCCCCCTGCCTCCACCTCCGCCCCGTCAAGCCGGAGCCCCAGGGCGCGCCTGTCAGCGCGCATACCCGCAGCTCCAGTGTCCACATCAGCGACAACGCCTCCCCCACCGGCCGCTTCGTCCTCGTCGAGCCCAAGCCGGAGTCCAAGCCGGAGCCCAGCCTCCCCGTGGAGTACGAGGAGATAGCCCGGCGCGGCTTCTCCGACGAGGACGCCCTGGGGTGGGCGCGGGACTTCTACCTCCGCGACGAGATGGTCCGGCAGCGCCGAGCCCTAGAGGAGATCGCCGCCCGCAAGCGTGGGTGCGAGGACGAGCACGGCGTCGTGGTCCTCAGTGACGACGACGACGACGCCCCCGGACCGTCCAACCCGCCGCGTCAACCGGGGGAGGGATGCAGCAGGGACGGCGGAGGCGTCGGCGGGGGCGACGACGACGACGACGGTGACTACACGCGGTTCTACCGCCTCCTCGGCATGTAGAACCGCGTGGGCGGGCGGCGAGGTGGGCGGCGAGGGAGACGGCGGGGGTAGCCCGCGGTAGTTTTTCCCTTTTTTGTAAAGTATGTTTAAATTTGAATGAACTCGCCGATGTTTGCGTTAAATTTGAGTCGTGTTTGCGCCGAATTTAAACATTTTAAAAACCCGTGGGGGGCCACGACTGGGGGGCATCACGCCCCCAGTGGGCGGTTTAGCGCCGGTGCGCCCCCAGGGGCGATTTTTTGCCCCTCCTGGGGGGCCAACGGCTGGAGATGACCTAAGAATGTCATCAAAGAAAATGAGCACAGACCGACGTAAGTAGGGCCGGAGGACATCGTTCATCAAGGCCTGAAATGTCGCCGGGGCGTTGGAGAGGCCAAAGGGCATCACCAAGAACTCGAAGTGGCCGTGATGAGTCCGAAACGCCGTCTTGGCGATGTCGTCTGGATGCATGCGCACCTGATGATACCCCGACCGGAGGTCCAGTTTGGTGAAGAAGCGCGCCCCATGTAGTTCATCTAGGAGTTCATCGACCACCGGAATAGGGAACTTATCCTTAAGTGTGAGAGCATTAAGGGCGCGGTAGTCGATGCAGAAACGCCACGTGCCGTCCGACTTGTGAATGAGGAGGACCGGCGCCGTGAATGGTGATGTGGAGATCCGGATAATGCCCGCGACAAGCATGAGTGCACAATGCCGCTCCAACTCGTCCTTCTGCAACTGGGGGTACCGGTAGGGCCGTACTGCCACCGGCGCCGAGCCCGGCAGGAGATGAATACGGTGGTCGTAGACCCGGGCCGGCGGGAGGCCCTGGGGTTCCGCAAAGAGATCACTGTGCTACTGCAGGAGGTTATCCAACAGCGGATGCTCGACCTCAGTAGTAGCCGCGGCCAGCTGGAGCGGGGGCTACGCCGGGGCGCCTCCAACGCCCTCCCACCGGATGCGGCGGCCGAGGCGCCAGAAGGTCATCGTCAGGGTGTCGAAGTCCCAAAGGATGGGTTCGAGAGTCTGCAAAAAGTCGTCGCCGAGGATGAAGTCGAAGCAGCCCAAGTCGATGCCGGCACAAGTGATGGTGAAGTGCTCGTCGCCGATAGTAATGGGTACATCCCGAGCGAGCCCATGGCAGCGGAGGCGGTCGCCATTAGCGACGGTGACCCGCAGCTGCTCCCCGCCTGTCGGCTGTAGCTCAAGGCGCCACATAGTAGCCGCAGGTAGGAAGTTATGTGTAGAAGCCGTGTCCAAGAGAGCCACCAGAGTCTCGCCACAGATCGTGATCGGTATAAGCATAGTACGCTCATTACGGATGCCGGCCAACGCATGAAGGGAGACGACAAGGGCCGTAGCCGGCGCGGGCACGGGTGCCGGCGCGACCTCGGCGGAGGTTGGGTCGCCGAGTCCATCATCGGGGGTATCGTCCTCCGTCTCGTCGGCCGTCTCCAAGTAGAAGAGGCACGGGCAGACATGGCCCGGGGCATAGGGTGCGTCATAGTTAAAGCACAGCCCCAGGCGGCGGCGCTCGAGCTCCTCTGCCTGTGAAAGGCGCCGGAAGGGCCGCGTCGCGGCCGGGGTGGTTGCCGGCGAGGCGGCTGAAGGTGCCGGCGCGGGCGGCGGGGGCCGTGGAGGCAGTCGGCTCCCCCGAGGTGCTGCTGGCCGTGTCAAGGCCTGGGCATGCTCCTCGAACGCCCGAGCGTAGTATACGGCCGTCTGTAGGTCCTAGGGCCCCTTCATCTCGACGTCCACGCGGATGTGGTTGGGAAGGCGGCCGACGAAGAGCTCAGCTTGCTGTAGTGACGTCACCCCTGGTGCGTGACACGCCAGAGCCTGGAAACGGTCGGCGAAATCCTGGACCGTGGAGGTGAAGGGTAGGCGGCCCAGCTCGGACAAGCGGCTGCCGCACCATGGTGGTCCAAAGCGAAGGAGACACAGCTCATGGAAACGATCCCAGGGAGGCATACCGCCCTCGTCCTGCTCAAGGGCGTAGTACCACGTCTGGGCTGCACCCCGGAGGTGGTATGAAGCGAGCCAAGTGCGCTCGGACGCAGGTGTGCGCTGCCCCCGAAAGAACTGGTCACACTGGTTTAACCAGTTAAGAGGGTCCTCCGAGCCATCATATGTGGCGAAGTCGATCCGGGCGAAGCGAGGTGGTGTCGGGGTCGATGCGCCAGTGCCCACCGGTTCGATGATGCGGAGGGCGGAGGGCGGCACGCCGTCCTACATCATGGACACCGACGGTTCTCCGGCCTCCGTGTAGACCGGCGGTGGCGACGTTCCGGTGAGCCATGCCAGAATCGGAGAGGGCGACGGTGGGAACTGCACCTGCTGGATCGGGAGTCCCCCTGGAGGGGCCTGACTCAGGCCGATGCTGGGTGGCGGGGACGGCGTGGGAGCCGGTGCAGCCGGCGCGGGCCAGACCG
>NC_041390.1:38066616-38070014 GCF_002162155.2 Triticum dicoccoides | reverse complement strand
CAAGTCGTTGAGGACACCCGCCATGGCCTCCGGGGTGTAGTGGGCTGGTAGGGTTGAAGGGGATGGCGGCGTAGGGGTGACGGGGGCCAGCGGCTGGTCGGTGGGAGCGTCGGAGATGAGTTCCAGTGGCACCGATGGAAGGGCCAGCGGCCCCGTGGCGAGTGGCGATGGCACGGCGGTGGTGGTGGTTGGTGGAGCGGCGGCGGTGGTGGTGGTTAGAGGGAGCGACGGCGATGGTGGTGAGGATGACATAGTCGAACCTGAGCTGGCTGATACCAAGGTGTTAGGAGCTAGGGTTCTGCCCTGCCTAGGGCGTAGGGTGTAGGGGAAGGAGGGAGTTGGGCGAGGGCTGGAGCGTGGCGGCCGGCGGCGAGGCGCCGCCCTTGCGGCTGGGGCGGCGGCGGCGCAGGAAGGAGGCGGCTAGGGTTAGGGTTCCGGCTCCTCTGGGAGCCGGGCAATAGAATAGTCTTATTGCTTAATTTTCAAAATAGTCTTACAAGTTGTATATATAACCATAATCTGAAAATAAAACTAAAATAACTTGAGGCCTAAGCCTGCCCAGTGGGCCCCCTGCGGCCATAGACTTGGCCGGTCATAACAGGTGGTCACTCTATTCTCTGTGAAACTTTCTATTTTGGTTCGGCTGATGGTTATGTTGTTTGCCCTGCGTGGCATTAGACGCTCTCGTTGGCAGTTGAATGATACGGTTCGGTTTAGCGCATCTAGGCCGCAGCTTTGCATTGCTATGCCATTTCGGGTAGACCCGATCGCTTGTAACAGTCATGGAGACTTGCGTTGCCCCGTTTTCCTAATAAAAATGGGGTGGGGGGGAAATCTTCTTGATCAAAAAACAGGGAATTTTGTGGTACATATGATGCGATCTGGCTCATATTCATTGTTCGAAGTTTTGCTAGTTTTTTTGTGAATTAGAGTTGTAAAAACTTTATCCTGAATGCATCTCTTCATGCTGACATCTGTATGAGTGCAGCCAATATTACTGTAAAGCCAGGAATTTTTGTTCATGCTTTTACGTGCACATACATATAGTTTTGGGAGACTGTAATTCTGTATGCTAATTGCCATTTGAAATGTCACCAGGTTTTCCGTCGGCATTGCTGGCTAAATCAAAATTGGGATGTACTTCTCATGTCAAATTGTGTGTCCTTTTTCTAGTTACTTTCAAAGGCTTATCAAGTACCTATTGTTGTAGCAATGGGATCTGCAAAAACTTGGCAAATGCAGATGAACAAGGAAGGTTTTGGTACACCCATAAAGAAAGCAAGTGTTCCTGACATTGTAAGTCAATTGCTTTCACCAACCATTGCCGTATTCTGTTCAGTTATTTGTACATGATGATGTCATTAACTATTGTGCTCATGTTTTATACCAGAATGTGAAGATAATTTGAAGCCTAATGTGGGGATGCCATTTGAAGGGCTGAAGTCTGTGGAGGAGTTCTACAAGTCTTACGCACATCACTCTGGTTTTGGGGTTCGTATTGGACAGCAAAAGAAGTTAGAAAATGAGCTAGTTCACTGCAAGTGACCATTGTTGTGTTCAAGGAAATACACAAAACGAGGGGATAAAAATAGTTACTGAATTTTTCAATCTATGTAATGGATGATTAGTTGTGTTTATTCTCTAGCTTTTGTCTTATTTCTATCACATTGGACATGTGCTTAATTCAATATATATAGTGGTCATAACATGCTACTGAGTTCCAGTTGTGTATGGTGGTTTGGAAGCTTGCTCTTGTTTATGTATGTGTAATGTGTTCATGAAAATCTGATTGCAGACAGAGGCACCAGGTTTCCAAGGAGCAGCAGCAAACTGTTTTATCCATGGATTCTTTTGTGCTGCTAGCTACTGTTAGCTTGCATCACGTGCAGAAATCTTGAAGATACATCAGAGTAGTAGCATTTGAGTTATATTGCATCATGTAGTATGTAAGGGACACCTCAATTGCCAATAGGAACAAGTAATAAGAAATAGATGTTTATTTCTTCATTTTCATTCACAACTCTGAAGCTGCACGTACACCCAACAAGAGTTGCATTCTACAAGCTCACAATCCACATTTAGAAGAACAAGAACAAGTAGTACAGGCATTCAGAATCTCACTGTCCAATACTATATGCATTCAGAAATTTCGTTGTTGTTGCTCTGCAAGGGAGTCTGCAGCAAGTCGCATCACACAGTTGTGCTCGCTACCAACACAAGTCTGCAGCGTGTGCAGAGGTTACGGCCGTCAGTGGCCTCGGCGGCTGGGACAATGACGAGGCAGACGACTGCGCAGGTTTGGGCGGGCGGTTGCCTCGGCGGCAAGGACTGTCGACGTGCTGGACGATTTCGGAGTGCAGAGGTAACGGCCGTCGGTGCCCTCGGCGGCTCGGCCGGTGACGAGGTGGACGATTGCTAAGGTTGGGGCCGGCGGTTGCCTTGGCGGTGGTGACAGCCAACGTGCTGTACGAATGCGGAGGTTCGTCTGTACCTGCACAGGGCGAGCCAGATCGGCGGGGCCGTCGGGAGAGCAGCGTCGGCGGAAGGAATTGGGAACAGAAAGTTCTGTGATGTTTTCCATTGTCCAGGCGGCCAGGGGGCACTTTTGCAAATAAGAAATCTCGAGGCGGGCGGTTTAGTGCAAAAGTACATCCAAATAAGGAGATACACACGATATAGATCGGATGATCGAAATACGAAGGATGCAAAGATGCACGAGGGATGCCGGATTCACAAGATATGACGCCCAAAACCACCATCGATCGAGATTCGAGCTCCACCGACTGCACCCAAACGCTCCGTCTCGCCAGCCGCCAACCATGGAGAAGGAGGAGGCAGCAGCGGCGAGACCCACTCGCAACGAACAGGAATCCCATGGAACCGCGTGGAAGCGGGCATGGAGTGGCGACTATGACGTGAACTCCGGCGATCTCATCAGCCACCTTGCCGACGCCCTCCTCAGAACCATCATCTCCCTCCACCCCACCAAGGACGGCAGCCGCACGCAGATCCTCTCCCGCCGATGGCGCCTTTTGGCCGTGTGTCTATTTGACTTGGGATATTTTAGAGAACTGCCTTTGCTTACTTGAAGTGCTTTATTTACATGTTTGGTAGTGCTCCTACAAAGAATATGCAAAGAAAATGTATGTATGTTCATATGCAAAGAATATGCAAAAGTTAGAATTTTTTTGGTGATATTGTAATATGAACATTTTGAATATGGATGGATGGATGAACATTTTTGTAGTAGATGATGATGATGATGATGATATATGAAAACTTGGTCAATTTGTTTTGTAGTAGATGATGATGATGATGATATATGAAAACTTGCATTAGAGAGATGCTCCCATATTTATTTTATATTTTTTGATAATTTTTAAACCGTTAAAAGTTTA
>NC_041390.1:38055394-38066022 GCF_002162155.2 Triticum dicoccoides | reverse complement strand
TGGATGATGATGATGATGATGATGATGATGATATGATGATATATGAAAACTTGATGATACGATGATATTATGTTTTGATGTTTTAGATGTTTTATCGAGTAGGAATTTTTGATGTTTTAGATGTATATATGTATGTTTTGATGTTTGAATCTATTAAAAGTTTGTCATATTGAAAAAAGTTTGAATGTTGCATATTTCACGATGCAACATTTGATTCAATGCAACTAGATGCAATAATTTTGATCATATGTCAAAGTTTGAATTTTGACATATGCAACATTTGATCACATATCAAAGTTTGATCATATGTCAAAGTTTGAATTTTGACATATGCAACATTTGATCATATGTCAAAGTTTGATCATATGTCAAAGTTTGATCATATGTCAAAGTTTGAATTTTGACATATGCAACATTTAATAAGGGATTTATCAAGAATGCCCCCCATTAATAACAGATTTATCAAGAATGCCCCAATTATGGATGTGCATAATTAAGTTGATCCATATTTTTCCTGATCTCATCTACGCTTCTATATGTGCATGTTCTTTTGTGTCAAAGTATTGAAGAAATCCATGGTTTCATCATTAGCCAAAAGTAACAGGCGCATGATGGTACGAAGCTCTCCAAAGTTATTTTGGAACGGAGTCCTGATAGGATAATTTGCCTTTTGGTACGAAGTTCAGCAAAGGCCTTCCAAATAGCGATATTCGGAAGGCTCTTGCTGAACTTCATACCAAAAAGCGAATTATCTTATCCGGGACTCCGTTCCAAAACAACTTTGGAGAGCTTCATACCACCATGCACCTGTTACTTCCGGCTAATGATGAAGCCATGGTTTTCTTGAATCCTTTGACACTACACAACGTGACATATAGAAGGGTAGATGAGATCAGGAAAAATATATGGACCATTTTCTGCACATCTAGAATGGCGCCATTTTGTTAAATCCCTTAAAGGTTAAGAGAATCCCTTGTTTGACATTCATGAGAGAGGCGGTCCGGACGTCGGACATTCATGAGAGAGGCGGTCCAGACGTCGGACATTCATGAGAGAGGCGGTCCGGTCTAGTCGCCGGACATGTCATGTGTGATAGGTAGTATTTTTTTTGTTCATAGAAAACTCCGGTAACTCTTCAACACGAGGGGGGACGTCGATCAACCACCTCTTGCCCGACCAAAACCTAGAAGCATTGAGGCCACCCCAAACCCTAGAAGCATTTCTGAGGCCACTCCAAACCCTATAAGTGTCGAGGCCACCCGAATTTACAAAGTTAAAAGAGCGTTGTCGAGGCCACTCCAAACCCTAGAAGCGTTTTCGAGGCCACCCCAAACCCTAGAAGCATTGTCGAGGCCACCCGAAACAGTAGAAGCGTCGAGTCCACTAATATGATTCCTTGTTGTGATTAGCTAGCTAGGTCTATGTTTGCCACTAATATATCCATCTCTCATGTTTGTATATTAATTGCCATGTTGTAATATTTGCAGAAACTATGGATCAAAGAGACTTAGAAAAAGAAGAGTTGTTGGGGGACATAATCCGCGACGGACGTGATGTCTTGTCGGTTCTCAACGACACCGATGGTCTGGAAGGAGAGGATGATGGCTCCGGTGATCAAACAATGGAGGAGGAAGGACATGATCATGACGCCTCCGGTGACTGAATGGTGGAGGGAGAAGGAGACCATCATGATGGCTCCGATGACCGAACGGAGGAGGGAACTATTGCAAAGTCTGGCGAGGTATATATATATATATATATATATATATATATATATATATATATATATATATATATATATATATATATATATTAATTAAGCCTGTACTGACTAATTGATGCATTAATTGTTTTGGTATGTACATATATTAACGTTTCTTTCTTCTTTTATAGCCCTCCGGATCGAGCCAAACTTCCGTAATGAGACGAGGCCCGAAGAAATGGTTGCGCCGGGATGAAAGGTTCACGATCACACAACTCGCGAACGATGGCCTACCGATTGAACCCAAGCGGACCAAGGACACATTTTCTGCTCAATGCGGAGCTATTGTTAGGGACAGCATCCCGATCAGCATCCAGCAATGGAATAAGCCTAAGGACGACGACCCTGAAGTTTCTTATGTCACGATAGACAGAAAGATGATCTTTGGACCCTGCTGAAGGCAAATTTCACCCTACTGCCAGAGGATGATCCGAATAAGCCAGTGATAGAGCCACAGGTCAGGGCGTGTGCTCTTAAGAAGATGGCAGATCTATTCAGGAGGTGGAGGAAAGAGTTGAAATCAAAGTTTGTCGACAAAGGGAAGACTCCAGAATTCACCGCCCGATTTGAGAAGATAAGAGATTACTGGCCCGCATTTGTGGCCTACAAGACATTGGACAAGAGTAAGAAAATGTGAGAGATAAACAAGAACAATGCTGCAAAGAAGAAGTTTCACCATCACACGGGGTCGGGTGGCTACCTCAAAGCCCGGCCATTGTGGGACAAAGCTAAGAATGACGTGCTTGCTAAAGGGGTCGAACCAGAGCCATTGAACTGGCCAGACCGTTTAAGGACTTGGTTCTTTGGGGGTTGGGGGAACTTTGGACCCTGAAACAGGGGAGTGCCGTTGGGCAGATGATCAACTTGCAATACCCGTCAAGAAGCTTCAGTAGTATATCACCGCAGCTCAGGAAGGGACGTCCATTCCCGACAGAGAGAAGGACGAGTTGGCTGAGGCCCTCGGGAATCCTGAGCATCCTGGACGAACACGAGGCACATCAGGCTCCGTCCGTGGGTGGTTCGATTTCCCTACGCAGGCGGTTACAGAACCCGGGAGAGAAAGAGGAAAGCGAAATGCAGAAGCTCAATGCAAGACTAGTAAAGTTAGAGGAACTTAAGAGCGAGCGAGCTGTCGGCCAACCATCTCAGCGGCACGAAGCTACCCCACCATCTCAGCGGAGAAGCAGCGTGGCTTCCATGGAGCTCATTCAGCTGGACTTCACGGCTCCTAGCTACCCCATGGATACTATCATGGAAGCTCAACATTGCCAACTTATGACGAAATGGCAGAACCTCACTTTGAAGGTGGCTGTTTGCTCTGTTGCACCTCTTCAACCTGATAGAACTTTTCATTGTCGCCGTATTCCACATGGCTATGCTGTTGTGATGGTGGATGAAGTAATGGAGGGATTTGAGGAGCTCGAGCTTGACCACCCTACAGGTGAAGGGGAGAATCAGCTGGTTAATGCTTTGAGGAGTACATGTCTATGGAGGAAGGAGTACATCAAGCTTCTAAACTGGACGCCTCCTCCTCCTCCTCCAGCGAGTCAGGGCACTCCGCCTCCTCCTCCTCCGACGACGACGACGAGTGATTAGGGCACTCCGCCTCCTTCTCCGCCTCCTCCTTCGCCTGCTCCGGCGCGTTGGAGCATTCTGCCTCGTCAGCAACGACAGAAGACAGCCGCCGCCGCTCCGGCTCCTCCGACGCGTTGGAGCACTCCGCCTCCTTCTCTGCCTCATAAGCAACGACGGAAGAGAGACGCCGCCACTCCAACGGCTAGTAGTACAAGCAGTGGCGGGATGCAATTCAGATATGGTCCATCTCTCAAGCCTCCGGAAAAGTTACCATATGAGAGGACAGAGAAGGAAAACGCAGAGATCTGTGAAGCCGAAGTGGGGGACTTTTTTGCAAAGAAACCTCCACCTCCAAAGGAGAAGATAGATCCAGTGAAAGCGAAGCGCACTATCGATGCCCTGAAGCGAGCACCACCGCCTCCTCCAGATTCCAACTATGTTCGCTGTCTTAAAAAGACATATGAAGATGTGCGGCGGTCGGGAAGTGAGGGAGTCCTAGATTAGGGGGTGTCCGGATAGCCGGACTATACCTTCGGCCGGACTCCTGGACTATGAAGATACAAGATTGAAGACTTCATCCCGTGTCCGGAAGGGACTTTCCTTGGCGTGGAAGGCAAGCTTGGCGATACGGATATGTAGATCTCCTACCATTGTAACCGACTCTGTGTAACCCTAGCCCTCTCCGGTGTCTATATAAACCGGAGGGTCTTAGTCCGTAGGACAAACAACAATCATACCATAGGCTAGCTTCTAGGGTTTAGCCTCTCTGATCTCGTGGTAGATCTACTCTTGTACTACCCATATCATCAATATTAATCAAGCAGGATGTAGGGTTTTACCTCCATCAAGAGGGCCCGAACCTGGGTAAAACATCGTGTCCCCTGCCTCTTGTTACCATCCGCCTAGACGCACAGTTCGGGACCCCCTACCCGAGATCCGCCGGTTTTGACACCGACATTGGTGCTTTCATTGAGAGTTCCTCTGTGTCATCACTTTTAGGCCCAATGGCTTCTCCGATCATCAACAGCGATGCGATCCAGGGTGAGACTTTTCTCCTCGGACAGATCTTCATATTCGGCGGCTTTGCACTGCGGGCCAATTCGCTTGGTCATCTGGAGCAGATCGAAAGCTACGCCCCTGGCCATCAGGTCAGATTTGGAAGTTTGAACTACACGGCCGACATCCGCGGAGACTTAATCTTCGACGGATTCGAGCCACAGCCGAGCGCGCCGCACTGTCACGATGGGCATGATCTAGCTCTGCCGCTGAACAGTGCCCTGGAGGCCGCACCTGTGTCCGCTCCGACCCCTAGCTCGGAGCCGATCACACCAATCGAGGATGGGTGGTTAGACACCACCTCGGGGGCTGCAATCTCTACGGCGATCGAGCCGAACACCAGCCCTATTCTCTGCGAAGCCCGTAACTCCAAGGAGCCGGACTCCTCTCCTGACTCCGAGCCCTCCGCGCCCCTACCGATCGAACCCGATTGGGCGCCCATCATGGAGTTCACCGCCGCGGACATCTTTCAGCACTCGCCATTCGGCGATATCCTGAATTCACTAAAGCCTCTCTCTTTATCAGGAGAGCCCTGCCCGGACTATGGTCAGCAAGGTTGGGATGCGGATGATGAAGAAATTCAAAGCCCACCCACCACCCACTTCGTAGCCACTGTCGATGATTTAACCGACATGCTCGACTTCGACTCTGAAGACATCGATGGTATGGACGCCGATGCAGGAGACGATCAAGAACCAGCGCCTATAGGGCACTGGAAAGCCACCTCGTCGTATGATATATACATGGTGGACACCCCAAAAGAAGGCAATGGCGATGGAACAGCGGAGGATGACCCCTCCAAGAAGCAGCCTAAGCGCCGACGTCAGCGGCGCCGCTCTAAATCCCGCCAAAGCAAAAACGGTGATTCCGGCACGGGAGATAATAACACCCCGGACAGTGCCGAAGACAACCACCTCCAGCAAGATTCAGCACAGGAGGATAGAGAAGCCAGCCCTCATGAGAGAGCGGCAGACAGAGAGGTCGAGGACGATAATTATATGCCTCCCTCCGAAGACGAGGCAAGCCTCTACGACGACGAATTTGTCGTGCCGGAGGATCCCGTCGAACAAGAGCATTTCAAACGCAGGCTTATGGCCACGGCGAGCAGCCTCAAGAAAAAACAGCAATAGCTTAGAGCTGATCAAGATTTGCTAGCTGACAGATGGACTGAAGTCCTTGCGACCGAAGAGTATGAACTCGAACGCCCCTCCAAGAGCTACCCAAAGCGCAGGTTGCTACCCCAATTAGAGGAGGAAGCACCTAAACCAACATCACCAGCGCATGATGCGGCCGACCGGCCACCCCGTGGCCGTGACAGAGAGGCCTCTCGGCCCTCCACTCAAGCCGCACCCCGGCGCCGCTCAAAAAATACCAAGGCATGGGAAAATGCGCCAGACCTGCGAGATATATTGGAGGACAAGGCAAGGCAAACAAGATCGATCTACGGATCACGTGGGCGCCCCACGACACGAGATGGTACTCGTCACGCCGGATACAGTAAATCCGGCCGGGCCGAACACAGTAGACAAAGCTCATTTGAGTTGCGTCGTGATATAGCCCAATACAGAGGCGCCGCACACCCACTATGATTCACAGATGAAGTAATGGATCATCAAATCCTCGAGGGTTTCAAACCCGTGAACATCGAATCATACGATGGCACAACAGATCCCGCGGTATGGATCAAGGACTATCTCCTTCATATCCACATGGCCCGCGGTGATGACCTACACGACATCAAATACCTCCCACTCAAGCTTAAAGGACCAGCTCGGCATTGGCTTAACAGCTTGCCAGCAGAATCGATTGGTTGTTGGGAGGACTTGGAAGCCGCATTACTCGACAATTTCCAGGGAACTTATGTGCGACCACCAGACGCCGATGACCTAAGCCACATAATTCAGCAGCCAGAGGAATCGGCCAGACAATTCTCGACACGGTTCCTAACCAAGAAAAATCAAATTGTCGACTGTCCGGACGCAGAGGCCCTAGCAGCCTTCAAGCATAACATCCGCGACGAGTGGCTTGCACGGCACCTAGGACAGGAAAAGCCGAAATCCATGGCAGCCCTCACGACACTTATGACCCGCTTTTGCGCATGAGAAGACAGCTGGCTAGCTCGCAGCAATAACATGACCAAGAACCCTGGTAATTCGGATACCGAGGGCAGTAGTGGCAGGTCGCGTCGCAACAAGCAAAAGCGCCGCATTAACGGCGACAATGCTGAGGATACGACAGTCAATGCCGGCTTCAGAGGCTCTAAACCCGGTCAGCGGAAAAATCCATTCAAAAGAAATACTCCGGGCCCGTCCAGTTTGGACCGAATACTCGACCGCTCATGCCAGATACATGGCACCCCCGAAAAACCAGCCAATCACACCAACAGAGATTGTTGGGTGTTCAAGCAGGCAGGCAAGTTAAATGCCGAAAGAAGAGACAAGGGGCTGCATAGCGATGACGAGGAGGAGCCCCGGCCGCCGAACAACAGTGGACAGAAAGGTTTTCCCCCACAAGTGCGAACGGTGAACATGATATACGCAACCCACGTCCCCAAGAGGGAGTGGAAGCGTGTGCTAAGGGACGTATACGTGATGGAGCCAGTCGCCCCAAAGTTCAACCCATGGTCTTCCTGCCCGATCACTTTTGATCGAAGGGACCACCCCACTAGCATCCGTCATGGCGGATTCACCGCATTGGTTCTAGACCCAATTATTGACAGATTTCACCTCACTAGAGTCCTTATGGACGGCGGCAGCAGCCTGAACCTGCTTTACTAGGATACAGTGCGGAAAATGGGCATCGATCCCTTGAGGATTAAACCCACTAGAACGACCTTTAAAGGCGTCATACCAGGTAGAGGCCAACTGTACAGGCTCAGTTACACTTGAAGTGGTCTTCGGATCTCCGGATAATTTCTGAAGCAAGGAGTTAATCTTCGACATAGTCCATTCAGCAGTGGCTATCACACACTGCTCGGGCGAACCGCATTTGCCAAGTTCAATGCGGTGCCGCACTACGCATACCTCAAGCTCAAGATGCCAGGCCCTCGAGGAGTCATCACGGTCAATGGAAACACCGAACGCTCTCTCCGAACGGAGGAGCATACGGCGGCTATCACAACGGAAGTACAAAGCAGCCTCTCAAGGCAATTCTCCAGTCTGGCCATTAAACGTCTGGACACCGTCAAGCGCGCCTAGAGTAACTTACAACAAGACCACCTGGCACGTTTCAAGCAAGCGTAGCAATGCGTCCCCAACCCCAGCCCTCGCAAACTTGCGAAACCAGTGTTGCGCGTACATAAGTATGCTCTGGAAATACCATGGGCACAGGGGGAGGGGCACCATCATGGCACGCCCGAAACGTGGCTTAAACCGCACTAGGGGCTGCCGATTTCTTAATTTTCTCTTATTTTCAGGACTCCATTCTTCGGAAGGCTTGTCCGGCAGTACAATTGCCGCACAAACGATACAACCAGGGAAGCAGAAGGCTATGCCGCACTATGGAACTCTAAGGTGGTCTCTATAACGAGCAGTATACCTGTTTCACATACCATTCCGCAGCTCGCCCCTGGAAAGGACACATTAAATAGTCCTAGTTTTTGCTTATCGCACTATTTGTATCGTTCTGCTTTGATCGCAACTTTTTTAAATAAACAATGCATAGCTTCCATCTATTATTGCATTACTCTTTTTTACGAATATATGTTCATTAATGACATGTTGCACTCGTACACTTTGGTACGGCCAATATGCCAGGGGCTTAAGTACCCCACAATACGGTGTGAGAAGTCCGAACACTTTCACAAGTGCGGCACCCCGAACTTATAGCATTATATGCATCGGCTCCGAATCATGTCTTGGGTCAATAGTTGGGTTTGCCCGGCTCCTATGTTTTCGTACCTTACGTTCCGTCATATCGGCTAAGGTAGCACTAGGAGAACTACTGCGATTGTGCCCCAGTTGAGCTAGGCTAAGCACCTCAGTAGAGAAAGCTAAAACTGACCGTCATGATGAGGCGAGAGCTGGTCGCTGTTCGAGAGGTTTTCGAGTCCCTAAAGACTTATGCCGCTTAGAGCGAGGAGTCGGCTTTGTCCGGCCTAGGCGTGGATAGCGCCCCGAACTCGGTCTTCCGAACACTAGGGGCTTCACCGAAATTTAAAATTATAGAATTCTATGGCTAAGTGAGAGTGTTCAAGTATTATAGTCCGATTGCCTTGTTCGTTGTGTTGAGCGCCTCCCTCGAAGGACCCAAGAATGAGAAAAAAAGCGCTCTTGTTTATCCCGAACACCCCAGCACTCGTGGCATGGGGCAGAAGCCGACGACTCGCCATCTCTCAAATTTGATAAACGGCTGCACAAAAGGTAATATTTTAAATTCAAAAGCGTTGCTTAGAGCATATGAACAAGTTTTCAGCGTACAAGATCACAAATGCGAGTTTACTCAAAAATTACATCTTTGGAGCATTCATCCGCTATAAGGTGGGCACCCTTCAGGACGCCCTCATAATACGCTTCCGGGACGCGATGCTCCTTGCCCGGCGGCGGCCCGTCCTTCACCAGCTTCTCCGCATCCATCTTGCCCCAATGCACTTTAGCACGGGCAAGCGCCCTACGGGCACCTTCGATGCAGACGGAGCGCTGGATTACTTCAAGCCGTGGACAGGCATCCACCAACCGCCTCACCAGCCCGAAGTAGCTCCCAGGCAGAGCCTCTCCAGGCCACAACCGAACTATGAGGCCCTTTATGGCCTATTCGGCAACCTTGTGGAGCTCGACCATTTGCTTCAGCTGGTCGCTCAAAGGCACCAGGTGTCCGGCCTCAGCATACTGAGACCAGAACACCTTCTCCGCCGAGCTCCCCTCTTCAGCTCGGTATTAGGCGGTGGCATCAGATGCACTATGGGGCAAATCTGCGAATGCTCCTGGAGAGCTCCGGACTCGGGTAAGTAACAAGTAATTCACTTTCACGTGCTTGCTTTGCATAATGAATGTCTTACCCGCCGCTATCTTCTTCATCACTTCAATTTCTTTGAGGGCTTTCTGGGCTTCGGCCTTGGCAGACTTCGCGCTTTTGAGGGCTGCCGCAAGCTCGGGCGCTTGCATCTTTGAGTCAAGCTCCAAACTCTCGTGTTTTTTCACGAGAGCCTGGAGATCTTTCTGCACCTCCTCCACCCGCGCCTCTTGCTTCCCTCTCTCTGTGCGCTCTGCGGCCGTTCTGTTTTCAGCCTCGGACAGCACTTGCTTAAGGGTTGCCACCTCGGTCGTGGCCCCTATAGTAGCACGTTGATCCTGTCATTTTTTGCAACCACATCTTCTCTATATACTTGCGCAAGGTATTACTTACCCTCCCTCTCCTCGAGTTGCCTCTTGGCATGGCCGAGATCGTTCTCGGACCGCGCAAGGTTCTGCTTCAGCGTATCCACCTCCGCAGTCAGTGCGGCGGAGGCCAGCAGCAAAGCCTGCATACGCATATTGACTTAATTATGTTAGACTCCTGCGAATGTTATTAGATCCTCTATTCGGCTTTTCTTTCCGAACGCCGAACAGAGCATCAGGGGCTATTGTCTATGCGGTAATATTTTTACATATTCTTTACTTATACCAAAGCCTGTTAGAAGGCTGGCACAGGCTTCAGTCAGTCCGCTCTTGGCGGACTGAACCTTCTGGATCACCGCACTCATAATAGTGCGGTGCTCCTCGTCGATGGAGGCGCCGTTAAGCACCTCCAGCAAATTGTCTGGTGCCTCCAGTTGAACGGAGGTCACCGGCTCGATAAGCTTGCTCCTCTTGGAAGGAGGCTGCCTACCGGAGTCCGGAACCGTTGAAGGTTCCGGCGCGGTGTCCGGCTCAAGGCCGGACTCGGAGCCCTTGGGGGTTTTATCCCCTTTGCGCTTGGAGTCCGAGAGGTCGCCTTGCGGTGCCTCCAGGACCACCTCGTCCTAGCTTGGAACCTGTTGGGACAGCACCTCAGCATCGTCCGTAGGGTGGGGGGAGGTAGCCGTCGAAAGTGAATTCACATCCGACAAATCCAGGGAACCGCTCGACGACACGTCGAGCCGGTCTTTGGGTGGACTGCATGAATATGTTCGACATAAGGAAAAGCTATGCAATGGAGGAATACTATGAAGCACTCTGGTATCCGGATACTTACGATCTCGCCAGGGGCTTGGCCCTGTGCGGCCACTCCTCTTCGCCATCGCCGGCGTTGGTGGAGCCGTCCGGAGGAAGGGTTTCCC
>NC_041390.1:38024370-38055041 GCF_002162155.2 Triticum dicoccoides | reverse complement strand
CGCTGGAGAGGGAGAGGTCTCTTCTTCCTCCTCCTCGTCTTCACGGGAGGAGTACGTCTTGGAGTTGTCGGATGATGAATCCGACACCCCCAGGCGCCGGGCACTCTTTCGAGTCCCCGTGGCCTTCTTCTTGGCCTTCTTCTCTGGCACCACATAGGGTGCCGAAACCAGCAGCTTCGCCAAGCGAGTGTCCGCTGGGCCTTCGGGCAAAGGAGCCGGACAGTTGATCTGTCCGGACGTCTCCTGCCAATCCTGTCAAAGGTAAGGGGGCTTAGATCCCGCATGGAGTCAAACTATGAAAAACTAATACCCTGTAAAAGGTAAAAATAGCTTACCGCACGAGCGCGACGCTGCGTGCTGAATCCGCGATCCTCGGTAGCGGATGCGGGGGCCTCGGTGCCCTTGAAAAGCACCTTCCAGGCATCTTCGTACGTTGTGTTGAAGAGCCTGCTCAGAGTTCGGTGCTACACCGGGTCGAACTCCCACAGGTTGAAAGCCCGTTGTTGACATGGGAGGATCCGGCGGATGAGCATAACCTGAAGTACGTTGACAAGTTTGAGCTTCTTGTCCAGCAGGGTTTGGATGCATGTTTGGAGTCCGGTCAGCTCTCCTTCTTTACCCCACGATAGGTCAGTTTCTTTCCAGGAGGTGAGCTGCGTAGGGGGTCCGGATCAGAACTCGGGGGCTGCAACCCATTCAGGGTCACGCGGCTCGGTGATGTAAAACCACCCCAATTGCCACCCCTTTAGGGACTCCACGAAGGAGCCCTCGGGCCATAGGACGTTAGGCATCTTGCCCACCATGGCGCCTCCGCACTCCGCCTGGGTGCCGCGCACCACCTTCGGCTTGACATTGAAAGTCTTGAGCCATAGGCCGAAATGGGGGCGGATGCAGAAGAAAGCCTCGCACACGACGATAAACGCTGAGATATTGAGGACAAAGTTCGGGGCCAGATCATGGAAATCCAGGCCGTAGTAGAACATGAGCCCCCGGACAAATGGGTGGAGAGGGAAGCCCAGTCCGCGGAAGAAATGGGGGAGGAACACCACCCTCTAATGGGGCCTAGGGGTGGGGATGAGCTGCCCCTCTTCGGGAAGCCGGTGCGCAATGTCGTTAGACAAGTATCCGGCCTTCCTCAGTTTTTTGATGTGTCCCTCCGTGACGGAGGAGACCATCCACTTGCCTCCCGCTCCGGACATGGCTGGAGAAGGTTGAGGTGGGGTGTGCGGACTTGGGCGCTGGAGCTCGAGTACGCGGAAATGGATAGGCAAAGGAGGAAGAAGGCGTGGATGAAAAGGTGGATCCTTATCCCCTTATATGGGCGGACGCGACTATGCGCCCCGACCAGCCTGGTAAAACTCGCTTATCTCCCAAGCGCCGTAGTCAATGGTGCGGTTGGGTTACCCACACACGTATTGATGAGAATCCCAAAATAAGGGGACACGATCTCTGCTTTAACAAGACGTGCCAAGGAAACTGCCTCGCTAAACGCGCTGAGGTGGGACAGTAAAACGATTCAAATAAAGACTTGGCCGTGGTGTGATGTCACGCTATGGAATACGTCAGCAGATTAGATTTTTGTAAATATTATTCTCTTTATGGCAATATGTGGAAACTTATTTTGCAGAGCCGGACACTACCTTTGTGTTCAAAATCTTCTATGAAGTACTTGGAGGAGGAACCCGCCTTGCAATGCCGAAGACAATCTGCGCGCTGGACTCGTCGTCATTGAAGCCTGGTTCAGGGGCTACTGAGGGAGTCCTGGATTAGGGGGTGTCCGGATAGCCGGACTATACCTTCGGCCGGACTCCTGGACTATGAAGATACAAGATTGAAGACTTCGTCCCGTGTCCGGAAGGGACTTTCCTTGGCGTGGAAGGCAAGCTTGGCGATACGGATATGTAGATCTCCTACCATTGTAACCGACTCTGTGTAACCCTAGCCCTCTCCAGTGTCTATATAAACCAGAGGGTCTTAGTCCATAGGACAAACAACAATCACACCATAGGCTAGCTTCTAGGGTTTAGCCTCTCTGATCTCGTGGTAGATCTACTCTTGTACTACCCATATCATCAATATTAATCAAGCAGGACATAGGGTTTTACCTCCATCAAGAGGGCCCGAACCTGGGAAAAACATCGTGTCCCCTGCCTCCTGTTACCATCCGCCTAGATGCACAATTCGGGACCCCCTACCCGAGATCCGCCGGTTTTGACACCGACAGGAAGTACTTTGAGTGATAAAAGGTTAGCAGAACGAAGAAGTAGGAAAAATTCCCCAGCTCGGCGAACAAGCGAACCAATCGTGCCTCCCGCTCAAGGTGTCTAGCGATATCATCGCTAATCAGCTGGGCATGGTGCCCGGTACCAATCCTGCTGATTACTTGATTGATGACATAGAGTTTGAAACAATGGAGGTGGACGAATTCAGATACTAGTACGGGTAGCTGATACGTCTCCATCATATCTACTTTTCCAAACATTTTTGCCATTGTTTTGGACTCTAACTTGCATGATTAGAATGGAACTAACCCGGACTGACGTTGTTTTCAGCAGAATTGCCATGGTATTATTTATGTGCAGAAACAAAAGTTCTTGGAATGACCTGAAACTCCACGGAGCGTCTTTTTGGAAATAATAAAAAATACTGGCAAAAGATGAAGACCAGGGGGGCCCACACCCTAGGCACGAGGGTGGGGGCGCTCCCCCTACCTCGTGGCCCCCTGGAGCTCCTCCGACCTCAACTCCAACTCTATATATTCACTTTCGCGAAGAAAAAAATCAAGGAGAAGGATTCATCTCGTTTTACGATATGGAGCCGCCGCCAAGCCCTAAAACCTCTCGGGATGGCTGATCTGGAGTCCGTTCGGGGCTCCGGAGAGGGGAATCCGTCGCCATCGTCATTGTCAACCATCCGCCATCACCAATTTCATGATGCTCACTGCCGTGCGTGAGTAATTCCACCGTAGGCTTGCTGCACGGTGATGGGTTGGATGAGAGTTATCATGTAATCGAGTTAGTTTTGTTAGGGTTTGATCCCCTAGTATCCACTATGTTCTGAGATTGATGTTGCTATGACTTTGCTATGCTTAATGCTTGTCACTAGGGTCCGAGTGCCATGATTTCAGATCTGAACCTATTATGTTTTCATCAATATATGAGAGTTCTTGATCTTATCTTGCAAGTCTATAGTCACCTACTATGTGTTATGATCCGGTGATACATCCATTTTGCATCATGCTTTTATATCAATATTTATTGCATTACGGGCTGTTATTACACATTATGTCACAATACTTATGCCTATTCTCTCTTATTTTACAAGGTTTACATAAAGAGGGAGAATGTCAACAGCTAGGAGTCTGGGCTGGAAAAGGAGCAAATATTAGAGACCTATTCTGCACAGCTCCAACAGTCCCGAAACTTCACGGAAGATATTTTCTAAATACATAAAAACTACTGAGAGCAAGAACCTCACCAGGGGGGCCACACCCTTCCCACAAGGGTGGGGGGCACGCCCTACCCCCCTAGACGCGTCCCTACCTCATGGGCCCCCCGGTGGCCCTCCGGTGGCCATCTTCTGCTATATGGAGTCTTTCAATGGGAAAAAAATCATAAGCCATATTCTCGGACGAAAATCCGCCGCCACGAGGCGGAACCTGGGCGGAACCAATCTAGGGCTCTGGCAGAGCTATTCTACCGGGGAAACTTCCCTCCCGGAGGGGGAAATCATCGCCATCGTCATCACCAACGGTCCTCTCATCGGGAGAGGGCAATCTCCATCAACATCTTCATAAGCACCATCTCATCTCAAAACCCTAGTTCATCTCTTGTATCCAATTCTTGTCTCCAAGTCCGGGATTGGGTCTAGTGAAGGAAATATGCCCTAGAGGCAATAATAAAGTTATTATTTATTTCCTTATATCATGATAAATGTTAATTATTCATGCTAGAATTGTATTAACCGGAAACATAATACATGTGTGAATACATAGACAAACAGAGTGTCACTAGTATGCCTCTACTTGACTAGCTCATTGATCAAAGATGGTTATGTTTCCTAACCATAGACATGAGTTGTCATTTGATTAACGGGATCACATCATTAGGAGAATGATGTGATTGACTTGACCCATTCTGTTAACATAGCACTTGATCGTTTAGTTTGTTGCTATTGCTTTCTTCATGACTTATACATGTTCCTATGACTATGAGATTATGCAACTCCCGTTTACCGGAGGAACACTTTGTGTGCTACCAAACATCACAACATAACTGGGTTGTTATAAAGGTGCTCTACAGGTGTCTCCGAAGGTACTTGTTGGGTTGGCGTATTTCGAGATTAGGATTTGTCACTCCGATTGTCGGAGAGGTATCTCTGGGCCCTCTCGGTAATGCACATCACTTAAGCCTTGCAAGCATTGCAACTAATGATTTAGTTGCAGGATGATGTATTACGGAACAAGTAAAGAGACTTGCCGGTAACGAGATTGAACTAGGTATTGAGATACCGACGATCGAATCTCGGGCAAATAACATACCGATGACAAAGGGAACAACGTATGTTGTTATGCGGCCCGACCGATAAAGATCTTCGCAGAATATGTGGGAGCCAATATGAGCATCCAGGTTCCGTTATTGGTTATTGACCGGAGACGTGTCTCGGTCATGTCTACATTGTTCTCGAACCCGTAGGGTCTGCACGCTTAAGGTTTCGATGACAGTTATATTATAAGTTTTGATGTACCGAAGGAGTTCAGAGTCCCGGATGAGATCGGTGACATGACAAGGAGTCTCCAAATGGTCGAGACATAAAGATCGATATATTGGACGACTATATTCGGACATCGGAAAGGTTCCGAGTGATTCGGGTATTTTTCGGAGTACCGGAGAGTTACGGGAATTCGCCGGGGAGTATATGGGCCTTATTGGGCCATACGGGAATAGAGGGGAGAGGCCAAAAGGAAGGAGGCGCGCGCGCCCCCCCTCTGGTCCGAATTGGACAAGGGGTTCAGCCCACTTTTCCTTGTTCCTCTCCCCCTCTTTCCTTCTCTCCTACTCCAACAAGGAAAGGAGGAGTCCTACTCCCGATGGGAGTAGGACCCCCCCCCCTTGGCGCGCGCTCCTCCTAGGCCGGCCGCCTCCCTCCCTTGCTCCTTTATATACGGGGGCAGGGGGCACCCCATAGACACAATAGTTGATCATTGATCTCTTAGCCGTGTGCGGTGCCCCCCTCCACCATAGTCCTCGATAATATTTTAGTGGTGCTTAGGCGAAGCCCTGCGACAGTAGAACATCAAGATCGTCACCACGCCGTCGTGCTGACGGAAGTCTTCCCTGACATTCTGCTGGATCGGAGTCCGGGGATCGTCATCGAGCTGAACGTGTGCTAAAACTCGGAGGTGCCGTAGTTTCGGTGCTTGATCGGTCGGGCCATGAAGACGTACGACTACATCAACCGCGTTGTGCTAACGCTTCCGCTTTCGGTCTACGAGGGTACATGGACAACACTCTCCCCTCTCATTTCTATGCATCACCATGATCTTGCGTGTGCGTAGGAAATTTTTGAAATTACTACATTCCCCAACAATGGTATCAGAGCCAGGTTTTATGCGTTGATGTTGTGCACGAGTAGAACAGAAGTGAGTTGTGGGCAATATAAGTCATACTGCTTACCAACATGTCACACTTCGGTTCGGCGGTATTGTTGGATGAAGCGGCCCGGACCAACATTACGTGTACGCTTATGCAAGACTAGTTCTATCGACGTGGTTTGCACACAGGTGGCTGGCGGGTGTCAGTTTCTCCAACTTTAGTTGAACCGAGTGTGGCTACGCCCGGTCCCTGCGAAGGTTAAAACAACACCAAATTGACAAACTATCGTTGTGGTTTTGATGCGTAGGTAAGAACGGTTCTTGCTCAGCCCATAGCAGCCACGTAAAACTTGTAACAACAAAGTAGAGGACGTCTAACTTGTTTTTGCAGGGCATGTTGTGATGTGATATGGTCAAGACATGATGCTAAATTTTATTGTATGAGATGATCATGTTTTGTAATCGAGTTATCAGCAACTGGCAGGAGCCATATGGTTGTCGCTTTATTGTATGCAATGCAATTGCGCCGTAATGCGTTACTTTATCACTAAGCGGTAGCGATAGTCGTGGAAGCATAAGATTGGCGAGACGACAACGATGCTACGATGGTGATCAAGGTGTCGCGCCGATGACGATGGTGATCATGACGGTGCTTCGGAGATGGAGATCACAAGCACAAGATGATGATGGCCATATCATATCACTTATATTGATTGCATGTGATGTTTATCTTTTATGCATCTTATCTTGCTTTGTTTGACGGTAGCATTATAAGATGATCTCTCACTAAATTTCAAGATAAAAGTGTTCTCCCTGAGTATGCACCGTTGCCAAAGTTCGTCGTGCCCAGACACCACGTGATGATCGGGTGTGATAAGCTCTACGTCCATCTACAATGGGTGCAAGCTAGTTTTGCACACGTAGAATACTCAGGTTAAACTTGACGAGCCTAGCATATGCAGATATGGCCTTGGAACACTGAGACCGAAAGGTCGAGCGTGAATCATATAGTAGATATGATCATCATAATGATGTTCACCATTGAAAGCTATTCCATTTCACGTGATGATCGGTTATGGTTTAGTTGATTTGGATCACGTGATCACTTAGATGATTAGAGGGACGTCTATCTAAGTGGTAGTTCTTAAGTAATATGATTAATTGAACTTTAATTTATCATGAACTTAGTCCTGGTAGTATTAGCATATCTATGTTGTAGATCAATAGCTCGCGATGTTGCTCCCCATTTAATTTTTATATGTTCCTAGAGAAAACTAAGTTGAAAAATGTTATTAGGAATGATGCGGATTGGATCCGTGATCTGAGGATTATCCTCATTGCTGCACAGAAGAATTATGTCCTTGATGCACCGCTAGGTGACAGACCTATTGCAGGAGCAGATGCAGACGTTCTGAATGTTTGGCTAGCTCAATATGATGACTACTTGATAGTTTAGTTCACCATGCTTAACGGCTTAGAATCGGGACTTCAAAGACGTTTTTAACGTCATGAAATATATGAGATGTTCTAGGAGTTGAAGTTAATATTTCAAGCAAATACCCGAGTTGGGAGATATGAAGTCTCCAACAAGTTCTATAGCTAAAAGATGGAGGAGAATAGCTCAAGCAGTGAGCATGTGCTCAGATTGTCTGGGTACTACAATTGCTTGAATCAAGTGGGAGTTAATCTTCCAGATAAAATAGTGATTGACAGAATTCTCTAGTCACCATCACCAAGTTAGTAGAACTTCGTTATGAACTATAATATGCAAGGGATAACGGAAACGATTCCCAAGCTCTTCGCGATGCTTAAATCAACAAAGGTAGAAATCAAGAAAAGCATCAAGTGTTGATGGTAAACAAAACCACTAGTTTCAAGTAAAGGGACAAAGGGAAGAAAGGGGAACTTCAGGAAGAACGGCAAGCAAGTTGCTGCTCAAGTGAAAAACCCAAGTCTGGACCGAAGCCTGAAACTGAGTGCTTCTACTGCAAAGGGACTGGTCATTGGAAGCGGAACTACCCCAAGTATTTGGCGGATAAGAAGGATGGCAAAGTGAACAAAGGTATATTTGATATACATATTATTGATGTGTATTTTACTAGTGTTCGTAGCAACCCCTCGGTATTTGATACTGGTTCAGTTGCTAAGAGTAGTAACTCGAAACGGGAGTTGCAGAATGAACAAAGACTAGTTAAGGGTGAAGTGACGATGTGTGTTGGAAGTGGTCCCAAGATTGATATGATCATCATCGCACACTCCCTATACTTTCGGGATTAGTGTTGAACCTAAATAATTGTCATTTGGTGTTTGCGTTGAGCATGAATATGATTTGATCATGTTTATTGCAATACGATTATTCATTTAAGTAAGAGAATAAATTGTTGTTCTGTTTACATGAATAAAACCTTATATGGTTACACACCCAATGAAAATGGTTTGTTGGATCTCGATCGCAGTGATACACATATTCATAATATTGAAACCAAAAGATGCAAAGTTAATAATGATAGTACAACTTATTTGTGGCACTGCCGTTTAGTTCATATTGGTGTAAAACGCATGAAGAAAATCCATGCTGATGGGCTTTTGGAATCACTTGATTATGAATCAATTTATGCTTGCGAACCATGCCTCATGGGCAAGATGACTAAGACTCCGTTCTCCGGAACAATGGAGCAAGCAACAGATTTGTTGGAAATCATACATACTGATGTATGTGGTCCGATGAATATTGAGGCTCGCGACAGGTATCATTATTTTTTTATCTTCACAGATGATTTGAGTAGATATGAGTATATCTACTTGATGAAACACAAATGTGAAACATTTGAAAAGTTTGAAGAATTTCAGAGTGAAGTGGAGAATCATCGTAACAAAAATAAAGTTTCTATGATATGATCGCAGAAGGAAAATATTTGAGTTACGAGTTTGGCCTTCAGTTAAAACATTGTGAAATAGTTTCACTACTCACGCCACCTGGAACACCATAGTGTAATGGTGTGTCTAAACGTTGTAACCGTACTTTATTAGATATGGTGCGATCTATGACATCTCTTACTGATTTACCGCTATCATTTTGGGGTTATGCATTAGAGACAGCTACATTCACGTTAAATAGGGCACCATCTAAATCCGTTGAGACTACACCGTATGAACTATGGTTTGGCAAGAAACCTAAGCTGTCATTTCTTAAAGTTTGAGGTTGCATTGCTTATGTGAAAAGTTTCAACCTGATAATCTCAAACCCGAATCGGAGAAGTGTGTCTTCATAGGATACCCAAAAGAAAATGTTGGGTACACCTTCTATCACAGATCCGAAGGAAAGATATTCATTGCTGAGAATGGATCCTTTCTAGAGAAGGAGTTTCTCTTGAAAGAATTGAGTGGGAGGAAAGTAGAACTTGATGAGGTAACTGTACCCGCTCCCTTATTGGAAAGTAGTTCATCATAGAAATCTCTTCCTGTGACTACTACACCAATTAGTGAGGAAGCTAATGATGATGATCATGTAACTTCAGATCAAGTTACTACCGAAGCCTCGTAGGTAAACCAGAGTGAGATTCCCACCAGAGTGGTACGGTGATCCTGTTCTAGAGGTCATGTTACTTGACCATGATGAGCCTACGAACTATGAGGAAGCAATGATGAGCCCAGATTCCGCGAAATAGCTTGAGGCCATGAAATCTGAGATGAGATCCATGTATGAGAACAAAGTATGGACTTTGATTGACTTGCCCATTGATCGGCGAGCCATTGAGATTAAATGGATCTTTAAGAGGAAGATGGACTCTGATATTAGTGTTACTATCTACAAAGCTAGAATTGTCGCAAAAAGGTTTTCGACAAGTTCAAGGTGTTGACTACGATGAGAGTTTCTCACTCGTATCTATGCTTAAGTCTGTCCGAATCATGTTAGCAATTGCCGCATTTTATGAAATCTGGCAAATGGATAAACAAAACTGCATTCCTTAACGGATTTATTAAAGAGGAGTTGTATATGATGCAACCAGAAGGTTTTGTCAATCCTAAAGGTACTAACAAAATATGCAAGCTCCAGCGATCCATCTATGGACTGGTGCAAGCATCTCGGAGTTGGAATATATGCTTTGATAAGTTGATCAAAGCATATAGTTTTATACAGACTTGCGGTGAAGCCAGTATTTACAAGAAAGTGAGTGGGAGCACTACAACATTTCTGATAAGTATATATGAATGACATATTGTCGATCGGAGATAATGTAGAATTATTCTGCAAAGCATAAAGGAATGTTTGAAAGGAGTTTTTCAAAGAAAGACCTCGGTGAAGCTGCTTACATATTCAGCATCACGATCTATAGAGATAGATCAAGACACTTGATAAGTTTTTCAATGAGTACATACCTTGACAAGATTTTGAAGTAGTTCAAAATGGAACAATCAAAGAAGGAGTTCTTGCCTATGTTACAAGGTGTGAAGTTGAGTAAGACTCAAAACCCGACCACGGCAGAAGATAGAGAGAAAATGAAAGTCATTCCCTATGCCTCAGCCATAGGTTCTATAAAGTATGCCATGCTGTGTACCAGACCTATTGTATACCCTGCCCTGAGTTTAGCAAGGGAGTACAATAGTGGAATAGTGGAATAGGAGTAGATCACTAGACAGCGGTCAAAATTATCCTTAGTGGAATAAGGATATGTTTCTCGGTTATGGAGGTGACAAAAAGGTTCGTCGTAAAGGGTTACGTCGATGCAAATTTTGACACTGATCCAGATGACTCTAAATCTCAATCTGGATACATATTGAAAGTGGGAGCAATTAGCTAGAGTAGCTCCCTGCAGAGCATTGTTGACATAGAAATTTGCAAAATACTTACGGATCTGAATGTGGCAGACCCGTTGACTAAACTTCTCTCACAAGCAAAACATGATCACACCTTAGTACTCTTTGGGTGTTAATCACATAGCGATGTGAACTAGATTATTGACTCTAGTAAACCCTTTGGGTGTTGGTCACATGTAGATGTGAACTATGGGTGTTAATCACATGGTGATGTGAACTATTGGTATTAAATCACATGGCGATGTGAACTAGATTATTGACTCTAGTGCAAGTGGGAGACTGAAGGAAATATGCCCTAGAGGCAATAATAAAGTTATTATTTGTTTCCTTATATCATGATAAATGTTTATTATTCATGCTAGAATTGTATTAACCGGAAACATAATACATGTGTGAATACATAGACAAACAGAATGTCACTAGTATGCCTCTACTTGACTAGCTCGTTGATCAAAGATGGTTATGTTTCCTAACCATAGACATGAGTTGTCATTTGATTAACGGGATCACATCATTAGGAGAATGATGTGATTGACTTGACCCATTCTGTTAGCATAGCACTTGATTTGTTTAGTTTGTTGCTATTGCTTTCGTGATGACGTATACATGTTCCTATGACTATGAGATTATGCTACTCCCGTTTACCGGAGGAACACTTTGTGTGCTACCAAACGTCACAACGTAACTGGGTGATTATAAAGGTGCTCTACAGGTGTCTCCAAAGGTACTTGTTGGGTTGGCATATTTTGAGATTAGGATTTGTCACTCTGATTGTCGGAGAGGTATCTCTGGGCCCTCTCGGTAATGCACATCACTTAAGCCTTGCAAGCATTGCAACTAATGAGTTAGTTGCAGGATGATGTATTACGAAACGAGTAAAGAGACTTGCCGGTAACGAGATTGAACTAGGTATTGAGATACCGACGATCGAATCTCGGGCAAGTAACATACCGATGACAAAGGGAACAACATATGTTGTTATGCGGTCTGACCGATAAAGATCTTCGTAGAATATGTGGGAGCCAATATGAGCATCCAGGTTCCGCTATTGGTTATTGACCGGAGACGTGTCTCGGTCATGTCTACATTGTTCTCGAACCCATAGGGTCCGCACGCTTAAGGTTTGGATGATAGTTATATTATGAGTTTATGAGTTTTGATGTACCAAAGGAGTTCCGAGTCCCGGATGAGATCGGGGACATGACGAGGAGTCTCAAAATGGTCGAGACATAAAGATCGATATATTGGACGACTATATTCGGACATTGGAAAGGTTTCGAGTGATTCGGGTATTTTTCAGAGTACCGAAGAGTTACGGGAATTCGCCGGGGAGTATATGGGCCTTATTGGGCCATACGGGATTAGAGGAGAGAGGCCAAAAGGAAGGAGGCGCGCGCCCGCCCTTTGGTCCGAATTGGACAAGGGGTGCAACCCACTTTTCCTTGTTCCTCTCCCCCTCTTTCCTTCTCTCCTACTCCAACAAGGAAAGGAGGAGTCCTACTCCCGGTGGGAGTAGGACTCCCCCCTTGGCGCGCACTCCTCCTAGGCCGTCCGCCTCCCTCCCTTGCTCCGTTATATACGGGGGCAGGGGGCACCCCATAGACACAACAGTTGATCATTGATCTCTTAGCTGTGTGCGGTGCCCCCCTCCACCATAGTCCTCGATAATATTGTAGTGGTACTTAGGCGAAGCCCTGCGACAGTAGAACATCAAGATCGTCACCACGCCGTTGTGCTGACGGAACTCTTCCCCGACATTCTGCTGGATCGGAGTCCAGGTATCGTCATCGAGCTGAACGTGTGCTAGAACTCGGAGGTGCCGTAGTTTCGGTGCTTGACCGGTCGGGCCGTGAAGACATACGACTACATCAACCGCGTTGTGCTAACGCTTCCGCTTTCGGTCTACGAGGGTACGTGGACAACACTCTCCCCTCTCGTTGCTACGCATCACCATGATCTTGCATGTGCGTAGGAAATTTTTGAAATTACTACGTTCCCCAACAGCTAGTAGGTTGCTAGTAGTGTTAATTACTCATTGTAGTTGATGCTAGTTGGTTTAATTGGTGGAAGATAATATGTTCAGATCCTATATGCATATTAATACCCCTCTGATTATGAACATGTTTATGCTTTGTGAGTAGTTACTTTTGTTCCTGAGGACATGGGATAAGCCTTGCTATTAGTAGTCATGTGAATTTGGTATTCGTTCGATATTTTGATGAGATGTATGTTGTCTCTCCTCTAGTGGTGTTATGTGAACGTCGACTACATGACACTTCACCATTATTTGGGCCAGAGGAAGGCATTGGGAAGTAATAAGTAGATGATGGGTTTCTAGAGTGACAGAAGCTAAAACCCTAGTTTATGCGTTGCTTCGCAAGGGGCTGATTTGGATCCATATGTTTCATGCTATGGTTAGGTTTACCTTAATACTTTTGTTGTATTTGCGGATGCTTGCAATAGAGGTTAATCATAAGTGGGATGCTTGTCCAAGTAAGGGCAGCACCCAAGCACCGGTCCACCCACATACCAAATTATCAAAGTACCGAACGCGAATCATATGAACGTGATGAAAACTAGCTTGACGATATTCCCATGTGTCCTCGGGAGCGCTTTACATCTTATAAGAGTTTGTACAGTCTTGTCCTTTGCTACAAAAAGGATTGGGACACCTTGCTGCACCTTATTTACTTTTATTACTTGTTGCTCGTTACAAATTATCTTATCACAAAACTATCTATTACCACTTATTTCAGTACTTGCAGAGAATACCTTGCTAGAAACCGCTTATCATTTCCTTCTGCTCCTCGTTGGGTTCGACACTCTTACTTATCGAAAGGACTACGATAGATCCCCTATACTTGTGGGTCATCAAGACTCTTTTCTGGCACCGTTGCCGGGGAGTGAAGCGCCTTTGGTAGGTGGAATTTGGTAAGGAAAAATTTATATAGTGTGCTGAAATTTAATGTCACTTGTTACCATGGAAGGTAATCCTCTGAGGGGCTTGTTCGGGGTATCTTCACCCCGACCAGTAGAGCAAAGAGTTTCTCCTCAACCTACTGAACCTACTGAAAATGAAAATGAAAATGCTTGCTTTGAAGTTCCTTCGGGTATGATAGAAAAACTGCTAGCTAATCCTTTTCTAGGAGATGGAACAAAACATCCTGATGAACATTTGATATATGTGGATCAAGTTTGTGGATTATTTAAGCCTGTAAGTATACCCGGAGATGCTGTTAAGAATAATGTCTTCCTCTTATCTTTGAGGGGAGATGCATCGACATGGTATAGGCTATGTGATGATATGAGGTCTTGGAATTACAAACGATTGAAATTGGAATTTCATCAGAAGTTTTATCCTATGCATCTTGTTCATCGTGATTGCAATTATATATATAATTTTTGGCCTCGCTAAGGAGAAAGCATCGCTCAAGCTTGGGGGGGGGGGGCTTAAATCAATGTTATATTCATGCCCCAATCATGAGCTCTCAAGAGAAATGATTATTCAAAAAATTTATGCTCGACTTTCTGGTAACAATCGCACCATGCTTGATACTTCTTGTGCTGGCTCTTTTATGATGAAGACTATTGAATTCAAATGGGATTTATTGGAAAGAATTAAACGCAATTCTGAAGATTGGGACCTCGACAATGGTAAGGAGTCAGGTATGACACCTAGTTTTGATTGTGTTAAATCTATTATGGATATCGATATTTTTCATAAATTTAGCACTAAATATGGACTTGACTCTGAGATAGCAGCTTCTATCTGTGAATCTTTTGCTTCTTATGTTGATCTTCCCAAGGAGAAGTGGTTTAAATATCATCCTGCCATAGAAGTAAAAGTAGCTGCACCTATTAAAGTTGAAGAAAAGACTATCACTTATAATGATCCTATTGTTCCTACTTCTTATGTTGAGAAACCACCTTTCCCTGTTAGGATAAAGGATCATGCTAAAGCTTCAACTGTAGTTCGTAAAATCAATATTAAAACATATACACCTCCTGAGCAAGTTAAAGTTGAGCCTAATATTGCTATTGTTAAAGATCTCTTGTCTGATAATATAGATGGGCATGTTATTTACTTCTGTAATGAAACTGCTAGAATTGCTAAACCCCGTGATAAATATAAACCTAGACCTGTGGTAGGCATGCCTGTTATTTCTGTTAAAATAGGAGATCATTGTTATCATGACTTATGTGATATGGGTGCTAGTGCTAGTGCAATACCTTATTCCTTATACAAAGAAGTTATGCATGATATTGCACCTGCTGAGATGGAAGATATTGATGTCACAATTAAACTTGCCAATAGAGATACTATTTTACCAATGGGAATTGTTAGAGATGTTGAAGTCTTGTGTGGGAAAACTAAATATCATGCTGATTTTCTTGTTCTTGGTTCCCCACAAGATAGTTTTTGTCCCATTATATTTGGTAGACCCTTCCTAAATACTGTTAATGCTACCATAGATTGCAAAAGAGATGTTGTTACTATCGGTTTAGATGATATGACTCATGAATTTAATTTTTCTAAATTCAGTAGACAACACCATGAAGAAGAATTACCTAGTAAGGATGAAATTATTGGTCTTGCTTCTATTGCCGTACCTCCTAGTGATCCTTTAGAACAATACTTGCTAGACCATGAAAATGATATGTTTATGAATGAAAGAAGGGAATTAGATGAAGTATTCTTTAAACAGGAACCTATTTTGAAAAACAATTTATCTGTTGAAATCCTAGGGGATCCTCCTCCACCAAAGGGTGATCCCGTGTTTGAGCCTAAACCGTTACCTGATACTCTTAAATATGCTTATCTTGATGAGAAAAAGATATATCCTGTTATTATTTGTGCTAACCTTTCAGAACATGAAGAGGAGAGATTATTGAAAACTCTGAAGAAGCAAAGTGCTGCTATTGGGTATACTCTTGATGATCTTAAGGGCATTAGTCCCACTCTATGTCAACATAAAATTAATTTGGAAGAAGATGCTAAACCAGTTTGTGATCATCAACGCCGGCTGAATCCTAAAATGAAAGAAGTGGTAAGAAAGGAGATACTAAAGCTCCTTGAGGCAGGTATAATTTATCCCGTTGCTGATAGTCAGTGGGTAAGCACTGTCCATTGTGTCCCTAAGAAGGGAGGTATTACTGTTGTTCCTATTGATAAAGATGAATTGATTCCTCAAAGAATTATTACAGGTTATAGGATGGTAAGTGATTTCCGTAAATTAAATAAGGCTACTAAAAAAGATCATTACCCCTTACCTTTTATTGATCAAATGCTAGAAAGATTATCCAAACATACACTTTTTTGCTTTCTAGATGGTTATTCTGGTTTCTCTCAAATACCTGTGTCAGCCAAAGATCAATCAAAGACTACTTTCACCTGCCCTTTTGGTACTTTTGCTTATAGACGTATGCCTTTTGGTTTATGTAATGCACCTACTACCTTTCAAAGATGCATGATGACTATATTCTCTGACTTCTGTGAAAAGATTTGTGAGGTTTTCATGGACGACTTTTCCGTCTATGGATCTTGTTTTGATGATTGCTTGAGCAACCTTGATCGAGTTTTGCAGAGATGTGAAGAAACTAATCTTGTCCTGAATTGGGAAAAGTGCCACTTTATGGTTAATGAAGGTATTGTCTTGGGACATAAAGTTTCTGAAAGAGGTATTGAAGTTGATAAAGCCAAGGTTGATGCTATTGAAAAGATGCCATGTCCCAAGGACATCAAAGGTATAAGAAGTTTCCTTGGTCATGCCGCTTTTTATAGGAGGTTCATTAAGGACTTCTCAAAAATTTCTCGGCCTCTGACTAATTTATTACAAAAGAAATACCATTTGTTTTTGATGATGACTGTGTAGAAACATTTGAAATACTTAAGAAAGCATTGATCTCTGCACCTATTATTCAGCCACCTGATTGGAATTTACCCTTTGAAATTATGTGTGATGCTCAATGAGTTGATAATAAGAAACTAAATGTTATTCAATATGCTAGTAGAACTCTAGACAATACTCAAAGAAATTATGCTACTACTAAAAAGGAATTCTTAGCAATTGTATTTGCTTGTGATAAGTTTAGACCTTATATTGTTGATTCTAAAGTAACTATTCACACTGATCATGCTGCTATTAAATATCTTATGGAAAAGAAAGATGCTAAACCTAGACTTATTAGATGGGTTCTCTTACTACAAGAATTTGATTTGCATATTGTTGATAGAAAAGGAGCCGAGAACCCCGTTGCAGACAACTTGCCTAGGTTAGAAAATGTGCTTGATGACCCACTACCTATTGATGATAGCTTTCCTGATGAGCAATTAAATGTCATAAATGCCTCTCACACTGCTCCATGGTATGCTGACTATGCTAATTACATTGTTGCTAAGTTTATACCACCTAGTTTCACATACCAGCAAAAGAAAAAGTTCTTCTATGATTTGAGGCATTACTTTTGGGATGACCCACATCTTTATAAAGGAGTAGATGGTGTTATTAGACATTGTGTACCTGAGCATGAACATGAACAGATCCTACGCAAGTGTCACTCCAAAGCTTATGGAGGACACATGCTGCAGATAGAACTGCACATAAGGTACTGCAATCTGGTTTTTATTGGCCTACTCTCTTCAAGGATGCCCGTAAGTTTTTCTTATCTTCTGATGAATGTCAAAGAATTGGTAATATTAGTAGACGTCAAGAAATGCCTATGAATTATTCACTTGTTATTGAACCATTTGATGTTTGGGGCTTTGACTATATGGGACCTTTTCCTTCCTCTAGTGGTTACACACATATTTTAGTTGCTGTTGATTACGTTACTAAGTGGGTAGAAGCTATTCCAACTAGTAGTGCTGATCATAACACTTCTATTAAAATGCTTAAAGAAGTTATTTTTCCAAGATTTGGAGTCCCTAGATATTTAATGACTGATGGTGGTTCACATTTTATTCATGGTGCTTTCCGTAAAATGCTTGCTAAATATGATGTTAATCATATAATTGCATCTCCTTATCACCCTCAGTATAGTGGTCAAGTAGAATTGAGTAATAGAGAACTCAAATTAATTTTGCAAAAGACTTTTAATAGGTCTAGAAAGAATTGGTCCAAGAAACTTGATGATGCATTATGGGCCTATAGAACTGCATATAAAAATCCTATGGGTATGTCTCCGTATAAAATGGTCTATGGAAAAGCACGTCACTTTCCCCTCGAACTAGAACACAAGGCTTATTGGGCTATTAAAAAACTTAATTATGATTTTAAACTTGCCGGTGAGAAGAGGTTATTTGATATTAGCTCACTTGATGAATGGATAACCCAAGGCTACGAAAATGCCAAGTTGTTTAAAGAAAAAGTTAAAAGATGGCATGACAAAAGGATACAAAAGCGTGAGTTTAATGTAGATGATTATGTATTGCTATACAACTCTCGTTTAAGATCTTTTGCAGGAAAACTTCTCTCTAAATGGGAAGGTCCTTACGTTATTGAGGAGGTCTACTGTTCCGGTGCCATAAAAGTCAACAACTTCGAAGGCACAAATCCGAAGGTGGTGAACGGTCAAAGAATCAAACATTATATCTCAGGTAATCCCATAAATGTTGAAACCAATGTTATCGAAACTGTAACCGCAGAGGAATACATAAGGGACACTTTCCGGAATGTTTCAGACTCCGAAAAGGAATAGGTATGTGGTACGGTAAGTAAACCGACTCCAGAACAGTTTTAAGGCAATATTTCTCCGTTTTGGAATATTTAGAAAAATAAAAAAATAAGAAGCAGTCCGGGAAGGACACGAGGCCTCCACGAGGGTGGAGGGCACACCCTACCATACTGGGCGCGCCCCCCTACCTCGTTGGCACCTCGTGTGCTCTCTGCGACGCCCCCGATTCAATCGTACACTAATCATACACGCAAACGTGTACGGTCAAGATCAGGGACTCACGGGAAGATATCACATCACAACTCTACAAATAAAATAAGTCATACAAGCATCATATTACAAGCCAGGGGCCTCGAGGGCTCGAATACAAGAGCTCGATCATAGACGAGTCAGCAGAAGCAACAATATCTGAGTACAAACATAAGTTAAATAAGTTTGCCTTAAGAAGGCTAGCACAAACTGGGATACAGATCGAAAGAGGCGCAGGCCTCCTGCCTGGGATCCTCCTAAACTACTCCTGGTCGTCGTCAGCGGGCTGCACGTAGTAGTAGGCACCTCCCGAGTAGTAGTAGTCGTCATCGACGGTAGTGTCTGGCTCCTGGACTCCGTCGTTTGGTCGCAACAATCGGGTATAGAAAGGGGGAAAAGAGGGAGCAAACCAACCATGAGTACTCATCCAAAGTACTCGCAAGCAAGGAGCTACACTACATATGTATGCATTAGTATCAAATGGAATAAGGGTATCATATGTGGACTGAACTGCAGAATGCCGGAATAAGAGGGGGATAGCTAGTCCTATCAAAGACTACGCTTCTGGTAACCTCCATCTTGCAACAGGAGAAGAGAGTAGATGGTAAGTTCACCAAGTAGCATCGCATAGCATAATCCTAACCGATGATCCTCCCCTCGTCGCCCTGTGAGAGAGCGACCACTGGTTGTATCTGGCACTTGGAAGGGTGTGTTTTATTAAGTATCCGGTTCTAGTTGTCATAAGGTCAAGGTACAACTACGGGTCGTCCTTTTACCGAGGGACACGACTATTCGAATAGATTAACTTCCCTGCAGGGGTGCACCACATAACCCAACACGCTCGATCCCATTTGGCCGGACACACTCTCCTGGGTCATGTCCGGCCTCGGAAGATCAACACGTCGCAGCCCTACCTAGGCACAACAGAGAGGTCAGCACGCCAGTCTAAATCCTATGGCGCAGGGGTTTGGGCCCATCGCCCATTGCACACCTGCAAGTTGCGAGGGCAGTCGGAAGCAGACCAAGCCTAGCAGGCGTTCCAGTCCAATCCGGCGCGCGCCGCTCAGTCGCTGACGTCACGAAGGCTTTGGCAAATACCACGACGTCGAGTGCCCATAACTGTCCCCGTGTAGATGGTTAGTGCGTATAGGCCAGTAGCCAGACTCAGATCAAATACCAAGATCTCGTTAAACATGTTATCTTGAAATAACCGCGAACGCCGACCAGGGCCAGGCCCACCTCTCTCCTAAGTGGTCTCAACCTGCCCTGTCGCTTCGCCACAAAGATCCACTCAGAGGGCCGTTGGGACAAAGGTCCTTTCAGCCCCCAATCCGTGAATCACTCGCGGGTACTCCATGAGCCGACCCGACTTTAGTCGCCACATGTATCATGTATATAGTATATAGTATATACCCGTGTTCACCTCCTGAGTGATCACGACCTGATAGTATAGCATGGCATACGGACAAGAATGTAGGGCCACTGATGATAAACTAGCATCCTATACTAAGCATTAGGATTGCAGGTAAAGGTAACAACAGTAGTAGCAAGGACGGGCTATGCATCAGCATAGGATTAACGGAAAGTAGTAACATGATACACTACTCTAATGCAAGCAGTATAGAGGAGAGTAGGTGATATCTGGTGATCAAGGGGGGGGCTTGCCTGGTTGCTCTGGCAAGAGAGAGGGGTCGTCAACACCGTAGTCGTACTGGGTAGCAGTGGCGTCGGTCTCGGTGTCTAGCGAGAGAAGAGGGGGGAGAAACAATAAATATAATGCAAACAAATGCATGACGATGCATGACATGACAAAGCGTGATTGCTAGGTGTGCCCTAACGCGGTACGAGGTGGTACCAGTGAAGGGGGGAAACATCCGGGAAAGTATTCCTGGTGTTTTGCGTTTTCGGACAGATGAACCGGAGGGGGAAAGTTGCGTGTTTGCTATGCTAGGGATGCGTGGCGGACGAACAGGCTGCGTAACCGGATTCGTCACGTCGTTCTGAGCAACTTTCATGTACAAAGTTTTTCCACCTGACCTACAGTTTATTTTTATATTAATTATTAAAGATTTAAATCATTTTTAGGATTAACAGAATTAATTAATTTAGGAAATACAATTATGACGTCAGCATGATGTCAGCAGTCAACTCGGACCATTGACCGGCCAAACTTACCTTGTGGGTCCCACACGTCATAGGTTGTTCACTAATTATCAACTAACATTTTAATTAGCAGGTTAATTAGATTTAATTGGTTAACTAATCAGAGTTAATTAAGTTAATTAATTAATTGCTATTATTTTTATCATCATTTTTTAACTTTCAGAGGGGCGGCCCCACATGTCATTGGCCCTAGGGGCCATATTGGGTCGGGCGTCGGGCACACCCGAATGGGCGCTGCGTGCGTCTGGTGGGAGCCGCGTGTTGGGGATCGTAGCAGAAATTCAAAATTTTCTACGCATCACCAAGATCAATCTATGGACTAATCTAGCAACGAGGGGAAGGGGAGTGCATCTACATACCCTTGTAGATCGCTAAGCGGAAGCGTTGCAAGAACGCGGATGAAGGAGTCGTACTCGCATCGATCCAGATCGCGGTTGATTCCGATCTAAGCGCCGAATAGCGGCGCCTCCGCATTCAACACACGTGCAGCCCGGTGACGTCTCCCACGCCATGATCCAGCAAGGGGAGAAGGAGAGGTTGGGGAAGACTCCATCCAGCAGCAGCACGACGGCGTGGTGGTGAAGGAGGAGCATGGCAATCCTGCAGGGCTTCGCCAAGCACCACGGGAGAGGAGGAGGACTGGGGAGAGGGGGAGGGCTGCGCCAGAACTTGGGTGCGGCTGCCCTCCCACCCCCCACATATATATAGAGGCAAGGGAGAGGGGGGCCGACCCCCTCAGATCCAATCTGAGGAGGGGGCGGCGGCCAGGGGGGTTGCCTTGCCCCCCAAGGCAAGGGGATGCCCCTCTTTAGGGTTCCCCCAAACCCTAGGCGCATGGGCCCTAGGGGGGAGGCGCCCAGCCCAGTAAGGGGCTGTTCCCTCTCCACACACAGCCCATAGGGCCCTCCGGGGCAGGTGGACCCTCCCGGTGGATCCCCGGAACCCCTTCGGTGGTCCCGGTACAATACCGGTAACCCCCCGAATTATTCCGGTGACCGTATGATGACTTCCCATATATAAATCTTTACCTTCGAACCATTTTGGAACTCCTTGTGACGTCCGGGATCTCATCCGGGACTCCGAACAACATTCGGTAACCACATACATCTATTCCCTATAACCCTAGCATCATCGAACCTTAAGTGTGTAGACCCTACGGGCTCGGGAGTCATGCAGACATGGCCGAGACAACTCTCCGGTCAATAACCAATAGCGGGATCTGGATACCCATGTTGGCTCCCACATGCTCCACGATGATCTCATCGGATGAACCACGATGTCAAGGATTCAATCAATCCCGTATACAATTCCCTTTGTCTACCGGTACGATACTTGCCCGAGATTCGATCGTCCGTATACTGATACCTTGTTCCATCTCGTTACCGACAAGTCTCTTTACTCGTTCCGTAACACATCATCCCGTGATCAACTCCTTGGTCACATTGTGCACATTATGATGATGTCCTACCGAGTGGGCCCAGAGATACCTCTCCGTTACACGGAGTGACAAATCCCAGTCTCGATTCGTGCCAACCCAACAGACACTTTCGGAGATACCCGTAGTGCACCTTTATAGCCACCCAGTTACATTGTGATGTTTGGCACACCCAAAGCACTCCTACGGTATCCGGGAGTTGCACAATCTCACGGTCTAAGGAAATGATACTTGACATTAGAAAAGCTTTAGCATACGAACTACACGATCTTGTGCTAGGCTTAGGATTGGGTCTTGTCCATCACATCATTCTCCTAATGATGTGATCCCGTTATCAACGACATCCAATGTCCATGGTCAGGAAACCGTAACCATCTATTGATCAACGAGCTAGGCAACTAGAGGCTTACTAGGGACATGGTGTTGTCTATGTATCCACACATGTATCTGAGTTTCCTATCAATACAATTCTAGCATGGATAATAAACGATTATCATGAACAATGAAATATAATAATAACTAATTTATTATTGCCTCTAGGGCATATTTCCAACAGTCTCCCAGTTGCACTAGAGTCAATAATCTTGTTCACATCGCCATGTGATTAACACTCACAGGTCACATCGCCATGTGACCAACATCCAAAGAGTTTAGTAGACTCAATAATCTAGTTCACATCACTATGTGCTTAACACTCAATGAGTTCTAGGTTTGATCATGTTATGCTTGTGAGAGAGGTTGTAGTCGACGGGTCTGCAATATTCAGATCCCTATGTATTTCGCAAAACTTTATGTCATATCGTAGATGCTGCTACCACGTTCCACTTGGAGCTATTCCAAATTGTTGCTCCATTATACGTATCCGGTATCTCTACTCAGAGCTATCCGGATGGTGTTAAGCTTGCATCGACGTAACTCTTTACGTCGAACTCTTTATCACCTTCATAACCGAGAAACATTTCCTTATTCCTCTAAGGATAATTTTGACCACTATCTGGTGATCCACTCCAAGATCACCTTTGCACCCTCTTGCCAGACATGTGGCAAGGCACACATCAGGTGCGGTACTCAGCATGGCATACCGTATAGAGCCTATGACAAAAGCATAGGGGACGACCTTCGTCCTTCCTCTTTCTTGTGTCATGGTCAAGCTTTGAGTCTTACTCAACTTCACACCTTACAACTCAGGTAAGAATCCCTTCTTTGACTGATCTATTTTGAACTCCTTCAAAATCATGTCGAGGTGCGCGTTCTTTGAAAGTATCATCAGGCGTCTTGATCTATCTCTATAGATCTTGATGCCCAATATGTAAGCAGCTTTATCCAGGTCTTCCTTTGAAAATCACTCTTAAAACAACCGTTTATGCTTTCCAGAAATTCTACATTATTTCGAATCAACAATATGTCATCCACATATACTTATTAGAAATGTTGTAGTGCTCCCACTCACTTTCTTGTAAATACAAGTTTCTAGCAAACATTGTATAAACCTAAAAGCTTTGATAACTCCATCAAAGCATATATTCCGACTCCGAGATGCTTGCTCTAGTCCATAGAAGGATTGCTGGAGCCAGCATACCTTTTAGCATCCTTAGGATCGACAAAACTTTGATTGTATCACATACAACTCTTTCTTACGAAAACTGGTAAGAAAACTTGTTTTTGACATCCATCTGTCAGATTTCATAATCGAAAAATACAGCTAATGCTAACATGATTCCGACGGACTTAAGCATCGCTACGGGTGAGAAATTCTCATCGTAGTCAACTCCTTGAACTTGTGAAAAGACTCTTTCCCACAAGCTGAGCTTCATAGACGGTAACATTACCGCCCACGTCCGTCTTCTTCTTAAAGATCCATTTATCTCAATGGCTTGCCGATCATCAGGCAAGTCCAGCAAAGTCCATACTTTGTTCTGATACATGGATCCTATCTCGGATTTCATGGCTTCTAACCATTTGTCGGAATATGGGCCCACCATCGCTTCTCCATAGCTTGTAGGTTCATTGTTGTCTAACAACATGATATCTAAGACAGGATTACCGTACCACTCAGGAGTAGTACATATCCTTGTCGACCTACGAGGTTCGATAGCAACTTGATCCGAAGCTTCATGATCACTATCATTAACTTCCTATTCAACAGACATAGGCGCCATAGAAAACATCTTTCTGTGTTGCATCACTCTCTGGTTGAAGTAAAGGTTCGACAACCTCATCAAGTTCTATCTTCCTCCCACTCAATTCTTTCGAGAGAAACTCCTTCTCGAGAAAGGACCCGTTCTTAGCGACAAACAATTTGCCCTCGGATCTGAGATAGAAGGTATACCCAACTGTCACCTTTGGGTATCCTATGAAGATGTGTTTGTCCGCTTTTGGGTTCGAGCTTCTCTGGCTGAAGCCTTAAGCATCGCAGCCCCAAACATTAAGAAACGACAATTTTGGTTTCTTGCCAAACCATATTCATACGACGTCGTCTCAACGTACTTAGATGGTGTCCTATCTAAAGTGAATGCAGCTGTCTCTAACGCATATCCTCAAAATGAAAACGGTAGATCGGTAAGAGACATCATAGATCGCACCATATCTCATAAGGTTCGATTACGACGTTCGGACACACCATTACCCTGTGGTGTTCCAGGTGGCTTCAACTGTGAAACAATTCCACAATGTCTTAAGTGATTTCCAAACTCATAACTCAGAAATTCTCATCGATCAGATCGTAGGAATTTGATCTTCTTGTTATGATGGTTCTTAACTTCACTCTAAAATTGCTTGAACTTTTCAAAGCTTTCAGACTTGTGCTTCATTAAGTAAATATACCTATATCTACTCAAATCATCAGTGAAGATGAGAAAATAACGATATCCACCGCACGCTTCAGTTCTCATTGGATCACACGCATCAACATGTATGATTTCCAACAAGTCACTTGCCCGTTTCATTGTACCTGAAAACGGGGTCTTAGTCATCCTACCCATGAGGCATGGCTCGCATGTGTCAAGCGATTCAAAATCAAGTGACTCCAAACATCCATCGACACGGAGTTTCTTCATGCATCTTACGCCAATATGACCTAAGCGGCAGTGCCACAAGAAAGTGGTACTATCTACATCTTTTGGCATGAACATGTGTATTACCACGACCGAGATTCACTGAACCATTCACATAAGGTGCATGACCATGAAAGGTATTATTCATGTAAACAGAATAATCATTATTCTCTAACTTAAATGAATAACCGTATTGCAATGAGCATGATCTAATCATATTCATGCTCAATGTAGACACCTGATAACATTTATCTAGGTTCAATACTAATCCCGAAGGCAGATGGAGCGTGCGATGGTGATCTCATCAACTTTGGAAACACTTCTAACACACATCGTCACCTCGCCCTTAGCCAGTCTCCGTTTAGTCCGTAGCTTTTGCTTCAAGTCACCAATAATAGCAACTGAACTGGTATCCAATACCCAGGTGCTACCAGGAGTACTAGTGAGGTACACATTAATAACATGTATATACTTTGTTGAAGTTGCCAGCCTTCTTATCTACCATAATTTGGGGTAATTCCGCTACCAGTGACCGTTCCCCTTACAATAGAAGCACTTAGTCTCGGGTTTGGGTTCAACCTTGGGTTCCTTCACTGGAGCGGCAACTGGTTTGCCATCCATGAAGTTTCCCTTCTAGCCCTTGCCCTTCTTGAAACCAGTGGTCTTGTTAAACCATCAACACTTGATGCTCCTTCTTGATTTCTACCTTTTGCGGTCTTAAGCACCATGTTCAGTTCCGAGATCAACTCCATCCCTTGCATGTCATAGTTCACGAAGATCTAGTAGCTTAGTGATAGTGGCTAGAGAACTCTATCAATCACTATCTTATCTGGAAGTTTAACTCCCACTAGATTTAAGTGATTGTAGCACCCAGACATTCTGAGCACATGCTCACTAGCTGAGCTGTTCTCCTCCATCTTGTTGGCAAAAGAACTTGTTAGAGGTCTCATACCTCTCAACACGGGCATGAGCCTGAAATCCCAATTTCAGCTCTTGGAACATCTCATATGTCTTATGGCGTTCAAAACGTCATTGGAATCCCGATTCTAAGCCGTAAAGTATGGTGCACTAAACTATCAAGTAGTCATCAGGATGTGTTTGTCAGTTGTTCACAACATCCACAGACGTCGTTGTAGGGGTTTGCACATCAAGCGGTGCATCAAAGACATAAGCCTTCTGTGTAGAAGTGAGGACACTCCTCGGACTACGAACCCAGTCCGCATCATTGCTAACAATATCTTTCAACTTGGTCTTTCTCTAGGAACGTATTGAAACAGGGAGCTACAACGTGAGCTAGTTATCTACAACATATTTGCAAAGACAATTTAGACTATGTTCATGATAATTAAGTTCATCTAATCAAATTATTTAATGAACTCCCACTCAGATAGACATCCCTCTAGTCATCTAAGTGAAACATGATCCGAGTCAACTAGGCTGTGTCTGATCATCATGTGAGACAGACTAGTCATCATCGGTGAACATCTTCATGTTGATCGTATCTTCTATATGACTCATGTTCGACCTTTCGGTCTTCCGTGTTCCGAGGCCATGTCTGTACATGCTAGGCTCGTCAAGTCAACCTAAGTGTATTGCGTGTGTAAATCTAGCTTACACCCGTTGTATTCGAACGTAAGAATCTATCACACCCGATCATCACGTGGTGCTTCGAAACAACGAACCTTCGCAACGGTGCATAGTTAGGGGGAACACTTTCTTGAAATTATTGCGAGGGATCATCTTATTTAAGCTACCGTCGTTCTAAGCAAATAAGATGTAAAACATGATAAACATCACATGCAATCAAATAGTGACATGATATGGCCAATATCATTTTGCTCCTTTTGATCTCCATCTTCGGGGTGCCATGATCATCATTGTCACCGGCATGACACCATGATATCCATCATCATGATCTCCATCATCGTGTCTTCATGAAGTTGTCTCGTCATCTATTACTTCTACTACTATGGCTAACGGTTTAGCAATAAAGTAAAGTAATTACATGACGTTTATGTTGACACGCAGGTCATAAATAAATTAAGACAACTCCTATGGCTCCTGCCGGTTGTCATACTCATCGACATGCAAGTCGTGATTCCTATTACAAGAACATGATCAATCTCATACATCACATATATCATTCATCACATCCTTTTGGCCATATCACATCACACGGCATATGCAGCAAAAACAAGTTAGACGTCCTCTAATTGTTGTTGCAAATTTTTTACGTGGCTGCTATAGGTTTCTTAGCAAGAACGTTTCTTACCTACGCCAAAACCACAACGTGATATGCCAATTTCTATTTACCCTTCACAAGGACCCTTTTCATCGAATCCGATCAAACTAAAGTGGGAGAGACAGACACCCGCTAGCCACCTTATGCAACTAGTGCATGTCAGTCGGTGGAACCAGTCTCACGTAAGCGTACGTGTAAGGTCGGTCCGGGCCGCTTCATCCCACGATGCCGCCGAATCAAGATAAGACTAGTAACGACAAGTAAATTGACAATATCGACGCCCACAACTGCTTTGTGTTCTACTCGTGCATAGAAACTACGCATAGACCTAGCTCATGATGCCACTGTGGGGATCGTAGCAGAAATTTAAAATTTTCTAAGCATCACCAAGATCAATCTATGGAGTAATCTAGCAACGAGGGGAAGGGGAGTGCATCTACATACCCTTGTAGATCGCTAAGCGGAAGCGTTGCAAGAACGCGGATGAAGGAGTCGTACTCGCAGCGATTCAGATCGCGGTTGATTCCGATCTAAGCACCGAACAACGGCGCCTCCGCGTTCAACACACGTGCAGCCCGGTGACGTCTCCCACGCCTTGATCCAGCAAGGGGAGAAGGAGAGGTTGGGGAAGACTCCATCCAGCAGCAGCACGACGGCGTGGTGGTGAAGGAGGAGCGTGGCAATCCTGCAGGGCTTCGCCAAGCACCGCGGGAGAGGAGGAGGACTTGGGAGAGGGGGAGGGCTGCGCCAAAACTTGGGTGCCGCTGCCCTCCCACCCCCCACATATATATAAAGGCAAGGGAGAGGGGGGCCGGCCCCCTCATATCCAATCTGAGGAGGGAGCGGTGGCTAAGGGGTTTGCCTTGCCCCCCAAGGCAAGGGGGGCGCCCCCTTTAGGGTTCCCCCAAACCCTAGGCGTATGGGCCATAGGGGGGAGGCGCCCAGCCCAGTAAGGGGCTGGTCCCTCTCCACACACAGCCCATAGGGCCCTCTGGGGCAGGTGGACCCCCGGAACCCCTTCGGTGGTCCCGGTACAATACCGGTAACCCCCCGAATTATTCCGGTGACCGTATGATGAGTTCCCATATATAAATCATTACCTCCGGACCATTCCGGAACTCCTCGTGACATTCATTCGGGATCTCATCCGGGACTCCGAACAACATTCGGTAACCACGTACATCTATTCCCTGTAACCCTAGCATCATCGAACCTTAAGTGTGTAGACCCTACGGGCTCGGGAGTCATGCAGACATGGCCGAGACAACTCTCCGGTCATTAACCAACAGCGGGATCTGGATACCCATGTTGGCTCCCACATGCTCCACGATGATCTCATCGGATGAACCACGATGTCAAGGATTCAATCAATCCCGTATACAATTCCCTTTGTCTATCGGTACGATACTTGCCTGAATTCGATCGTCGGTATCCCGATACCTTGTTCCATCTTGTTACCGGCAAGTCTCTTTACTCGTTCCGTAACACCATCCCGTGATCAACTCCTTGGTCACATTGTGCACATTATGATGATGTCCTACCGAGTGGGCCCAGAGATACCTCTCCGTTACACGAAGTGACAAATCCCAGTCTCGATTCGTGCCAACCCAACAGACACTTTCGGAGATACCTGTAGTGCACCTTTATAGCCACCCAGTTACATTGTGACGTCTGGCACACCCAAAGCACTCCTATGGTATCCGGGAGTTGCACAATCTCACGGGCTAAGGAAATGATACTTGACATTAGAAAAGCTTTAGCATACGAACTACACGATCTTGTGCTAGGCTTAGGATTGGGTCTTGTCCATCACATCATTCTCCTAATGATGTGATCCCGTTATGAACGACATCCAATGTCCATGGTCAGGAAACCGTAACCATCTATTGATCAACAAGCTAGTCAACTAGAGGCTTACTAGGGACATGGTGTTGTCTATGTATCCACACATGTATCTCAGTTTCCTATCAATACAATTCTAGCATGGATAATAAACAATTATCATGAACAATGAAATATAATAATAACTAATTTATTATTGCCTCTAGGGCATATTTCCAACACCGCGGCAGAAGGCGAGGGGCGGCGCCGGCGTGGCTGAGCCGGAGCTTGAGGCTAGGGCGGGCTGCGGTCGGGTGGCTCGCCGGAGCGCAACCACGACGAGCCAGCTATGGACGGCGAGCAGCGGGGCCGCGCGAGGCCGCGACGGAGCAAGCAGCAGAAGGTCGCAGCAGGCAAGGCCGGCGAGGCGGTGCGCGGGTTAGGCACAGCGTTGGCGAGCGCAGTGGTTGGCCGAGATGGCAGGGGAGCGAGCGGGGTGCCGGTCCAGTCGCGGCGCAGGGAGGAGGTCGTGGCCGTGTGCGGATAGCGGGGCGCTGCGGTGGCCATCAGGGACGGCAGCAGGACCATGGCGCGAACGACGGGCGCGGTTGGATCCGGCGACGAGAGTAGAGGGGGAGAGGAGAGGGACGATGCTCACGGGCAGTGCAGGGGATCGGGCGGCGAGTCATGATGAAGCGAGTCGGGGAGGAGGCGAGGACGAGCAGTCCGGCGATGAGGATGGGGACGACGTGGTCGAAGCGGAGAGGCTCCGGCGAGGTGGCTCCGGCAGGCGGCATCGGACGACGTCGAGGTCGTGCCCTGATCCATTTCTGGATCGGGGAGGTGCGCGACGGGGTCAAGGCGACGATGGCGGGGTGGCGCCTGAGACGCTGAGCGGCGTCGGGGAACGCCGACGGAGAGGTGGGCAACGGGGCAGGGGTCGGAGCCCGATCTGGATCGAGGGGTAGAGAGGGAGTAGATGTCACACCCTAGCTAGTCATGCATCAGAGTGTGTGCATCATGTTTAAAATTCCATTTAATTTGAAATGGGGATTTGTGAAACCCTCAGAATCATTTTGAAAATGACCCAAATAAAAATTTCTCCAAAAGGGTCCAAAAAAATGCTCATGTTGCTCTCTGAAAATATTGGACAGAGATAAAAATCAAACCAATATTTTTAAGAGCTCATAGGTATTTATTTTGGGCATTTGGAATTAATGCATAACTATTTGCATTGGAAATATATTAGTTATATATATTAATATATGTCCAAAAATTATGCCACCTGTTGGGGAGCTCTGGAATAATATATCTAGCTCCTGCAAAAATTGGCATAAGATAATAAAATGATTTAATATTTTTATTTAAATCAAAACAAATGTCAGAAATTAGAAAACAGAAATAAATAAAAGGAGAAGCTTACCTGGGGCTCCTCCCTGTGCAGCCCAGCAGCAGCTGGCCGGCCCAGCCAGCAGGCGGCCCAGCCCGCCTCCCTCCTTTGTCGTCTTCGTCCTCGACAGAGGGAGGGGAGTGTGCCCGGCGCGCGCGCGCGCCACCGCGCCACGCCACCAGCTCGCCTGCCTGCCTGCCCCTCCCCTCCTCGTCTGGATGGACTGGAACGAC